>NC_034435.1:363379-386917 GCF_002078875.1 Numida meleagris
GGGGGTGGCGGGAGGGGTAGGACGGTGCGGCGTGTGCGGGGGGTTGGGAGGTGATAACGTGGGGATGCGGGGGGCGTGCGCTGGGCGCGGCGGTGCGGTGCTCCCGCGGGGCCGGAGGGATGCGGTGGTTGTGGGGAATGCGGGGGAATGTGCTGCCGTGCCGGGGGAGTGTGTGTGTGCGCGTGTTTGTAGGAGGGTGGGGGTAATGCGGGGGAATGCGATCCCCAGGGAGCCGCGGAGCCGCAGGGCAGTGGGGGGGACGCAGTGGGTGTGGTGCTGCAGGAGGACCTCGGGGATGCGGGGAGGAGTGGTGGGTGCCGCGGGGTTGTTGTGGAAATGAAGGGGGCCCGGGTGATGCGTGTGGCGCTGAGCGGGGTGGCTCGGGTGTCACGGCGCCGTGGGGAGCGACCACGAGGACGCGGGGGGCCAGGCACCGCCCTGGGAGTAACGGGGATGCAGCGCTGTGGGGACGTGCGGGTGCAGAGGTGCAGGGCGGAGAGGCAGGGAGCAGCGTGCTTTGGAGATGCAGTGGGATACGGGGGTGCAGGGGGGCACCGGAGAACACGGACGTATGGGGATGAGTGACTGTGCAAAGGTGCGTGGCAGACACAGAGGAGTGTCCCAGGGGTACCACCGTATCTCCTGGGGCCACAGCGGCTGAGGTGGCTACCACAGGTCTGAGCAGAGAGGTATGAGTGGCATCTGTGGGCAGCAGAGGGAGAAGGAAGGAAGCACAGCCCAGTGGATGCTGGGGAAAGAGACGCAGCCTTAAAGTACATCATCCAGACTGAGACCCCCCCAGGATTTTCCAACCAGAAGATCCCTGCCAGATGTAGCACTGTTGCTGCTTGTGCTCAGCAGAAGCTCTCAGTGGGGAGCAGGTTTTGCTCTCAAAGATTAGCAAAGCTCCCCCAGCCTGCTGGGCCACCTCCAGGGGAATGTCAGGGCCAGCACTGAGGACAGCTGAGGCTGGATTGTAGTCAGTCCCCTCAAGCTAAGTGTTCCCAGCACATCATCAGACCATTCCAGCAGCCAAAGCACAGCTGCACTACAGCCACCCCCCTGTCTGGATTTACCCCTCCCTGCTCTCCTGAGCAATGCACCAACACAGGTTTTTCACACAATCCCGAGAGCAAAATACAGAGAAAGTGAGCACGCTCCCCACCACCACTCTCTTCTTAGTTTCAGCCTAACAGGGCTTTGAGCTCTAAGGCCTCCTGTGCCTGTTCCTGTCTCCTCTCTCGGCAGCCCCCTGGGTTGTGTCACTCAGACTTTTGTCTTCTGCAAAGGTACAGAATAGATATAGATGGTAATAAATGTATTAGAGGGGCACTCAAAGCTGTGGCTGCTGCTGGTGGGCAGAACAGGAGTCAGCACAACTTCTGGGGGAGCTCATGCTCACAGGTCTATGGCCAAAAGAGTGCTGTCTCCCCCAGACTCTCAAGTTTCTTCTAACCCCAAAGAGGGACATGCAGCCACAGCATCCAGTTGAGCATCTTCAGACATGTTGGACTCACCAGTGCCCCCTCCTTCCTGCTTCTTCCCCCAGAGCTATTGGCTCTGGGGAGCACGAGGAGGTGTCCCTGTGGCACTGGGTGCTGAGGGGCTGAATGCTGTAACAGCCATTCTCTGCGCAGTGTTCTTCGGACACATCTGATGTTAGCAGACGGCTTCCTGCAAAGTCCTTTTTCTCTCCACGCTTTGTTCCTGCAGGCAGATTAAGCTGGACCTATGGATCCACAGGTGTGTTACCCAGGCTGTGGCCAGCCAAGCTTGGGGAACTGTAGGATGTGCACAGGTGAACTGAGATGGATGGAATTCAAACCCTCCTAGCACCAGAATGAAACCAAAGGCACTCCCTCCTCTCCCTCCACTGCCCGGGTGCCCACCTGGCTCTCTTTGAGGGTGCAGTGTGGGCACTGCGGGGCTCTGGCACAGGGCATCTCCCAGACATGGTCCACAGAACTGCAGGTGGAGGGCCCACTGCACGGGTTGTAGCTGCAGCTCCAGGTCCTGCCTTGAAAACAGATGATCTCAGAGTGACACAGCTGCACCTGTGCCACAGAGGGCAGGGAAAACCCTGAGATACAGCACAGAGATCACCAGGACAAGCTGAAGTACCGGCCAGGGAAGTTAGAGGCAGGAATGGTCATAACACGTTTAGACTAAGCCACATTCTGCTCTCCTCCTCCAGTTCCTCTAGCATGCCCAGTCACTGCAGGGGCTGGGAGGAGGTGCAGGGGTATGATATAACTGGAAGACAGCCCAAGCAGGACCCACATCCCCTGCCCACTGCCAGAGCCATGTGGTATCTCTCCTGGCATCCTTGAGGGCTGCACCTGCTCCGCACAAGCTCTGGGGCCATTTGAGCTCTGTCCCTGGAGCACTTACCAGGGCTAGGACAAGTTGTGGCTGCTACAGAATTCCCACTCCCATGGATCCCTGCTGGTCTCATCACGAGAGCATATTTCAGCACACACTGTATCCAAGGCAAACTATTCCTGCTGGGATCTGGGGATCCTTAATCTGTCCCCAGTGCTGGGAGGAACATGAGGAGTCCTGCTTTTTGGAAAAAAAAAAAAAAAAAAGCTCTTAAGGAATTGATTGAGTTGAATGGAGGTGCTTGTCGGCACACCCTATGGGACACACTGCAGGTATCTTCCCCTGAAGTCACAGAGGGCACTTTGCAGCAGCTTCTCAAAGCCCACGTGCAGCGCAGCAGCACTTCCACCACTCTTCTTCCCGTGCCCTTCATCCCACCCTGGGGCTGGAAGAAAGTCTACCCGGAGGTGAGAGCGGAGCTGCTCAGCTGCCAAAGTGGAACGTGGCTCAGAATTCATCCTGGGATTTCCATGCAGTGGGAAGAGGTGCCCGCTGGGCAGACGGGGCCTTTGCTTCGAATGCGGTGGGAAGCTCAACAATAGCGTGCAGCCCCGTGCCCTCCAGTGTTGGAAGGGGCTGCTTACCCTCAGCCATACAATTCTTCATTTCTAGGGGCTGTAAGATTTCAGAGCCTTTCTCTGGGAGCTGCCCGAGCCATTGCTGATGGCATCTAAGAGAAAAACACGACGCAGTGTTGCTGTGCACTGCTTATGTGTATCTATGGTTACAGGAGTCTGTGTCAGAGTATGTACGATGTTACCAGGGAAATCAGACGTGGTGGTGTCAACAGATACTGCAGGAGCTCATCCTCCACCAGAGCAGAGCTTAGATGCTCAGTGCAGACCCACACAGCAACCGGCAGTGATAAGAATAAATGCCATTTGGAGAAGAAACCATCCTACCCACGCAAAGGGAGGGGGGCCTGGCAGGGACACGCAGGTACCACCCACTGCTGCAAGCACTTGGCACGTGTTCCCAGAGACAGTCAAACATGTACCAAAGAGCTTCTCCTGTCTGAACAGTCATTGCATCGTTACAGACCTCCCCACAATTAGAACTCATCAGGGTGTTTTAATCTAGCTCTGCATCCTCTCCAACAGCAAATGTTTCCGCGAGAGAGAATTATTCTTCCAAAATCAAATGATATTTTCAGTATCTTTTAAGAAAGTGGTTTCAGAAAGTTTGGTTTTTTTTTTCCCTTGCATTTGCATTTTACAAATGGTGGTATTTTGGGGGGTTATTTTGGAATATATGTCAATCCCATCAAAGCACTCCAGTTACCCATCAGTAGCATTGCAGTGAAAACCCTTTTACAGAACACTCCAACTGAAAGCTTACTGAGGAAACACAAGATTTAGATCAAGGAAAGGAATAAAAGTGACTTATTCATCTACCAATCTGTAGTTGTTTCTGAAGCAAAAGTTGTTTGAAGACCAGCAGCACAAATTATTGCACAGAAGTGTGCTGGTTGTGGAGCAGCAGTGCCGGATGTTCAGCCACATCCCGAGCTCGTCATGTCAGGGAGATTTTGGCTTTGGGCATCCGCCTCCAGACACTTTAACGTGGATGTGATGTTTGTAAGTGCTGAGCACTTTCCCTCTGGAAAGTAAATTGCTGATGGCATCTGCAGCCGCTGCCCAGATCATAACTCAGAGCTGACAATTGTAGCGCTGCTGTTTTTTAATGATGCTCTGTGCCTTGGTTGTGCTACTTGCTCTCTGCTGGTGCCATGCTGGAGTCACAGCAGTGACTCCGCACTTTAAGAGGCTGCCTGGTTTAACACGCACACTTTTACAGCCCCTTCGTGCCCTGGGAGCAGTCCCCTTGCATCCATGGGAGACAGACCAGTGTCTGATCCGAAGCCGTTCCCCTTCCCTAGTGCTTCATTTCAGACAGAAGTTTTCAAAGTGGTGTTTCCTCTCCTTCTCCCTTGGCACGAGGTTTTTAAAGTGCTCTTAAAGCATTTGCCTCAAAGAAGGTAGGCTCTCCTAAAGGGACCCTAAAAACGGGAGGGAAGTCAACTCTTCACAAGGGTAGATAATGGCAGGACAAAGGGAAATGGTTTTAAGTTGAAGGAGAGAAGATTTAAGTTGGATATCAGGGGGAAGTTTTTTACCAAGAGAGTGGTGAGGTGCTGGAACAGGCTGCCCAGAGAGGCTGTGGATGCCCCATCTCTGGAGGTGTTCAAGGCCAGGTTGGAAGGGGCCCTGGGCAGCCTGGTATTAGATGTGGAGATTGGTGGCCCTGCTTGTGGCAGGGGGGATGGATCTTGATGATCCGTGAGGTCCCTTCCAACCCAAGCCATTCTATGATTCTACAATTCTACGATTCTATGATTCTGTGAAGGGTTTTGTTTGTTTGCTCATTTGTTTTAGTTTATAGTCACACAGTCCTCATTAACTCACTCCTGCCGCCCTTTCCAGCAGCACCCAGGAAGAGCTCACAGCAGTTTGGCCAAACTGATAAAGGAGACGAATCATTCTGGAGACACCTGCTGCTAAAATGAACTCAGAGGTGACATGAGTGTCCTGAGAGATGGTACAGCAGAGAACCCTTCTGTTCATTCCATGGGCCTGCATCTGAGCGAGGTAGGTACCTTTCTGGGATGGGACGCACTTCGTTCAAAAATACTTCCACCTTTAATGAACATTACATAAACAAAGTTTCTTGGCACAGAACTTTCCTCGTAGCTGTAATTTGTCTGTGAACACTTTGTATGCTAGAGTCTGGAAGAAAACACCCCTGTGCCAGAAAGACCAGAGAGGACAAACTTCATCTGGCAGCGTGGGCTGCATCCCAAATGTATGCAATTTATAGCAAGAGAGGACCAAAGTGCACCTAAGAGCAATTGGGGCAACTGATGACCTGTTCATGATCTACCCTTGATCATCACATTTAATCAAAATCAAGCATAGAACTTGGAAATGCCTGAAGAAATTCTTCAGTAGGAAGACTGAACACTGGTTGCCGAAGCTCAAACACAACAGGACTCGTTAGGGCAGCAGGGCAAAGCCCTACATGTTAGGAAGTGACAAGCTGAGAACACACTGTACAGAAAGATCTGAGACTGCAACCCCTGACATTCTCCCTCAGGTTCTCAAGAACTCCCCTATACATTGGCAGTGTCATGGTCCATAATTCAGAAGGGACAAGCAGATGGTGTAGACCTTCCATCTCATTTGAGCCGTGTACCTACAGACCACATGCCTGGCCAGGAGATCCGTTGTCAAAACTCATCTACTTCAGATGCTGGAAACCTCTTCAGCAGGAGATAACATTTCCCAAGGAATTTGTGCCTAAATTTAACCACCTCCACTGTTTAAATGTGAGCCTTAGTTCTGGAGAGTACCAACAACAACCTGTATGAATTACATCTTCCCTCTGAACTGAGCCTGAGTACTATTGCAAAATCTTGATAGATATAGTCCAAAATGAATCCAGAATTGCTTTGAGCCAAGGTGAACATGAGCAGTGCCAAGGACAGCTGAGCTTAGACAGGAATCTTCTTGGTCTTTGTTGAATCCAAATCAGGGATAAATCATAGCATTCACTTGCACATCTGAGAGATTTGAGAGCGAGGTTTTCTACACCATCTTTCAGCATCATCTGTAACAGGTGCCTACCCTGGGCTATGTGCAGAGTGGTTCCCTCCTGGCCTCACTCCTGGTATCTCCAGGAACCACAGCCTTTCCTGCAAATCTGTTGAAGGTTTGGACTTGAGCTCCGTCTCAGTTAAACCCCTGCCTTCTCTTGGTCACCTCTCACAAGCTCACCACTGAGGGAGGATGCTGAGCAAGTTCTTGGAGGGCTCTCGCAGGCACAGAACAGCTGCAAAGAGAAGGATGCTCCATGCCAGGTTCCGCTTTCAAAGCTCGGGATGGGGCATGCACACACACACTGTTCTGCAGGGCCCTGCCTTCCTGGGCCTCCCATCCCTTCATTTAAACAGTTGCTCCCTGACCAGGCAACACCCACATTGCCTTGGTCCAGTTTTCTCCATATCATTGACCTCACTGGGCTCAGAACAGCTTCCCATCCCCTGCAGGGATCTGCCAGGGTAATGTGCTCAGGGAGACACGGAGGGTCTGAGCCGCAGTGCAGCGGGAACTGAAGCTGCTGCAAAGAGCCTCAAGGGAGGGAGAGTGGCAGCATTTGCAGAGTCTGCAGGCAGGAGAGACAGGAGCTGGCAGGAGGTATCCCAGCACTTTGGGCAGTGAGTTACCCCAGTGGGCTGCCAGGAGAGCTGGCACAACGCTGTTAGGGGGACGGAGCACTCCCACTCACGCTCAGCATCCACCACACAGCGTCCCGGTCCCCCGCAAGACCTCACACTGTCCTGTAAGGCTCTTTCCTGTATTCATAGCTGCCCTGGATGGTTTTGGTGGCAGGATACCCTCGGCCTCCTGTGCTATAACCATAGGACCTATTGGCAGATGCCACCATGAATAAAGCATTAACTCAACTGCCTCATTCACAGCTGCACACAGATGACTTTCTGCAGCTGCTGGCTTCTGCCAGCCTTGTAGGCAGCGTGCCCCAGAGAGGCAGAGCATAAGGTCAGGGCAGGCTCCAGCCAGGTCTCAGTGCTGGCTCGCTCTCCAGCTCAGTATGCCCCAGTATGGGCTATAAGCCCCAAAGGTCCTATATTAAATCCAAGGGCTGTCTCAAGCTCCTGGGATCTGTCTGCCCTGATCCGGCACCTCCTGAGGTGACTGGGATGATCAGGAGGGATGGAGAGTGCGCTTGCAGCTCAGCAGACCAATGGTATCCTGGGTCCCATCAGAAGAGGAGTGGGCAGCAGGGTGAGGGAGGGGTTGTCCCCCTCAGCTCCACCCTCATGGGGCTCCAGCTGGAGTACTGCCTCCAAGTCTGGGACCTCCAACACAGGAAAGGTGTGGACTTTTTGGAGAAGGTCCAGAGGAGGGCCACAAAGGTGATCCAAGGGCTGGAGTATCTCTCCTGTGAAGATAGACTGAAGGGACTGGGCTTGCTCAGCCTGGAAAAAAAGATGTCTGCAGGGAGATGTTATTGCAGCCTTCCAGTGTTTCAAGGGAGTTTAGAAACATGAGGGAAATCAGCTTTTTACACTGGTAGGTATTGATAGGACAATGGGGAATGGTTTTAAACTAGAGGAAGGGAGATTTAGATTGGATGTCAGGTGGAAGTTTTTTACTGAGAGAGCAATGAGGTGCTGGGACAGGCTGCCCAGAGAGGCTGTGGATGCCCCATCCCAGGAGGAGTTTTAGGCCAGGTTGGATGGGGCCCTTGGCAACCTGATCTAGTGGCTGGCAGCCCTGCCTGTGGCAGGGAGGTTGGAACTTGATGGTCCTTGAGGTCTCTTCCAAGCCCCTCTATGATCCTATGACACCATGAGGGTTCTTCTCCTTCCACGTCAAACAATTGAGCATTCAATGGCTGAGCATGACATCAGTTGCTCAGTTATGTAACAGTTCCTGGAAAAGGAGGGTGTGTGGGGAGCCTGAGTAGGTCCCCCATTAAGCTGTCAAGACCTTGCATTCTACTGTGGCCAACCCATATCAGTCAACACCAAGATCCCAACAGCGGGTGCATTCCTACATCAGGAAGGGGTCAGGGGAGAGAAAAAGGACATGTCCTGGTCCCCATTCTGCACAGGAGACAGAGCCAGGTGGGACAGATGTGGAAGGCTCCTGCAGGATGCTCACCCTGCTCAGATCTCACTGGTGTGAGGCAGGCCTGCGTCCCCCTGAGGTCCCTAGGGAGGGTTATAAATTGCTTTTCCCTAACCAGGATTATTGATTGTGGTCAGGCCAGTGGCTCAGAGCTTGCTAATGAATTGTAATTGGAAAGAAGCTCCACTTTGATACATTTTATTTTATTTATGTCCGAATTTGCCATGCATTAAGCTGGGGGCTCATTAAATTACTGAGGCAGACGGTTCCTGCCAAGATGGCCTGAGCTAATGGTGCTGGGCAGACTTCAGCTGGGGACTGGCAACAACAGACACAGGAGAGACGTGGTCTGCAGAGAGTTCTGGAGGCCTCATGCTTCTCAGCTCCCGCCACGTAGGCAGAGAATTCAAGACTGGCACAGCCAATACCACTCCCTTCTCTATGTAGCCCTCCCTTCTTTCTGTCCTTACTTCGTCTTCTTACAGTGCTGGGAATGGATCTTTCTAGGGAAGTGTTGTCATGGAGCATGGAGTACAGTGGGTGAGACAGAGGCCACACTGTCCTGTCTGCTGAGCACTTGTGTGTCCTTACCCAAATTCTATTCTCAGGAAAACCTGAGGGAGGAGAATAACAGAAGAGTGTGTGACTGAAGCCAATCACAAGAATAACTGGCTAAGAGCACTGTCCAGTTGAGCAAAGTGGGACCAGAGAATGAAGGCTGAGGGTGATCTAAAAGATGGAAGAGCAGTACATGGTAAGAACAATGCAATGGAACAGGATAAAGATGAGCCTGACCTGTGCACATCTCTGCAGTTTGTTGATCTAAGCAAACTGTATTGGAGCATGGTGAGTAAAGAACTGGTTGTAGTGACCTGAGCAGTCATGAGTGGTGCTCCCCAGGGGTCGATACTGGGGCCCGTCTTGTTCAATATCTTTATTAACCTGGATGAGGGCATTAAGTGCACCCACCCTTAAGTAAGTTTGCAAGTGACACTCAGTTGGGAGGAAGCATTGATCTGCCTGGGGGCAGGAAGGCCCTACAGAGGGATCTGGACAGGCTGATCACTGGACTGAGGCCAATGGGATGAAATTCAACAAGACCAAGTGCTGGGTCCTGCACTTTGGCCACGT
This sequence comes from Numida meleagris, assembly GCF_002078875.1. Classification (NCBI taxonomy): domain Eukaryota; kingdom Metazoa; phylum Chordata; class Aves; order Galliformes; family Numididae; genus Numida; species Numida meleagris. The sequence goes on from NC_034435.1 coordinate 372,544, forward strand.
GTGGAAGAAATGGACCTGGGGGTGTAGGTCAACACTCGGCTGAACATGAGCCAGCAGTGTGCCCAGGAGGCCAAGAAGGCCAATGGCATCCTGGCTTGTATCAGAAATAGTGTTGCTGGTAGGAGCAGGAGGTGATCATCCCTCTGTACTCAGCACTGGTGAGGCCGCAACTCAAGTGATGCGTTAAGAGCAGTGGAACCCTCACTGCAAGAAAGACATCAAGGCCCTGGAGCATGTCCAGAGAGGGGCAATGAAGCTGTGAGGGGTCTGGAGCACAAATCTTAAGGGGAGTGGCTGAATGAATTGAATGGTTTAGTCTGGAGAATAAGAGGCTCAGAGGAGACCTTATCGCTCTCTACGACTACCTGAAACGAGGTTGTGGCGAGGTGGGGGTTGTCCTCTTGTGTCTCATAACTAGTGATATGCGGGAATACAAGAAAGACTATTCAGAGCAGAAGCTGCAGAGCAAGATAAACAGCATGAGAAAGCAGGGCTGAGTACCAAGGACACCTCCAGAAAGAAGAGAAAAACAAAGTCAAGTAAGCTGGGTGATGGCTGCGTGATTACGACCCTGATTGGAGGAAGAGCGCATGACTAGGAACGACTCATGGCTCTAACTGGACAAGTGTCTGCATGCATGGTTAAGGAGGGTTTGTGGAATGTTTTGCTGACCTGTAAAGGTAGGTGGGAAAGTTAAAACAGAAAACTTGTGGATGTATATAAGGGATGTTAGAACCTGTAATAAACGGTTTGGATTGTTATTATCTGAGTCCGTGCCTCAGACGCTGCAGTGATAGGACTCGAGGGAATGGCTTCGTGTTGCTCTTTAATCTCCAAGAGGAGATTCAGATTGGACATTAGGAACAATTTATTCTCCAAAAGAGGGGGCAGGTGCTGGAATGGGCTGCCCAGGGAGATGATGGAGTCACCATCCTTGGAGATGTTCAAGAAACGTGTAGATATAGTTATAAGGGACATGGTTTAGTGGGGAAATGGTGGTAGGTAGACAGCTGGACTGGATCATCTTGGTGGTCTTTTCCAATCTTGATGATTCTGTGATTCTATGCCTCCCAGTACCATCCCAGTACTACAAGCTGGGCTGTTGGCAGATACGTTGATCTCTGAAAACACAGATGGAGATCTGTCTCTCCCCCTCCCTCACGACTGTATTCCACTACATGTGAATGCAAATATTTACCTTATTCTAAGCACCAGCATAGCCCTGACATTAACCACAAGCTCAGAAGAATCCATCAGTCATCAATAGAAATGGGTAATATCTGAAAGCAACAAAAATACACGGAGATGCAACCTGGAACCATCCTGTCAGCTACTAAACAGAAAACATTCAAACTATCAAAATATTCAAAATATCAAACAGAAACAAGTATTTTGCCCCTAAGTGAAAGTGAGAACAAGCAAAATGGACAATGCAGGGGGTCAAGGGATAGATTTTCTATCAAGGTCTGATAATTGACTAATATCAAAATTAATCAAATCCCTTAATCGGGGCATCAGATGTGCTTAGTAGATGATTAGTTGATGAAAAACAAGTCAGTTATTACTAGTGGAGAAAAATTATAGATTTAAACATAGATAGAAGGATGCTGCCATGTAAAGATGAGACAGTCTTGTCGGGGAAGAGTATGAGATACTGAATCAGAACTGTAAAAGTAGGATCAGAAGAGGAAATGAAAACAAGACCATGAAGGCAAAATTGGAATAACACTGAAGGCTTGACTGCATCAAGAGGGGAGACAGTGATATAAGCAGTGTCTTCTCTTTTTATCAGACCAGGTAGATTTCCACTGACCATGTATAGAGCACACACTTCTGGCTGGTATTGTGAATGAATGGCATATATAACAAAATAAATCAGAGGAGGGTACTTGCAAAATATGTCCTACAGACAGGTGTGGCAGCAGATGGATCTCACAAGATTTATGAGTTGGTAGAAGGATGCCTGTGTTCATGGACAGTTATACTGAATAAAAATGGAATAATTCTTAAAAAATTAGACCAATACTTCTGGTGCTCAAGTTAATGGTCTCTCTCTGAAGTTAGACTATGAAAAACAAGAAGGAAAATAGAGTCATTTGGAATTATTCCAGCTAGACCTTAACTGTTATTCCAACTAGACCTTAACCATGTGAATTAGATAGAGGGTAACATAAAACTGAATTGCATCGATTTCAGGAATGAAAAAAGCTATTCTGAAGCTGAAAACAGACTACTTTAAAGAGGCAATAAAGAAGAAGGAAAATGATGGCGAAGAGCAAACACAGCATTGCCCCTGTATGTGTGTTCTGATCCCTACAATGGGGTTAGCATAGAACTGTTTATGAAGAAACCTATTTATACACTATTTCAGGACTACTGTAACCACAGCTTAGAAGTGCTCTTTCTAGAAAGTGCAACTACTGAATTAGATCCGACACATCAAACTGAGATCTGTTGAGCTGGGTGTCAGCTGTAGAAACAACACTGTGATTGTTGAAAATGTCCATTTTTGCCTAAGGAGTACAATATTAAACACATTTGTTTGCATTCAGGGCCAGCAAATGGTTACCTTGAAAAATGAAAATCTAAAAAAAAAAAAAAAAAAAAAGGAAGATCCCAGTTCACATTCCTTTCTGGCTGCACAAAATTAAAAATCAAGCCCACTAGAAACTGATCCTGATGTCTGCTGCAATGTTCCTTCACGAAAGCTTACAGTCAGATGCTGGCTGTAGGCAGTGTGCTGCCAAGAGAGGGAGGAATTGACTGAGAGGGAAATAGATTATAGGAGTCTAAAGCAGATGTAGGAAGGTCACTGGATCAAACTATAGCAAAGAGAAATGCAGAAAAATTCTGGAACAAAATACTGCTACACAATAGAGGAAGCCAACTCTGGTATGATGGGAAATATTTATGTAGCTATTGTCTAACTGTCATTATTTATATTTCCCTTGGAAAGGGATGGTGAGAGGGCATGCTGGCCATGGAGACATGTATTGAAGTGGGACACCCAGCAGCAGAGGATTGCAACCAGAGAGGCAGGTGACACCCCTGGTCCCCTTTGCAGAATGAGACTGGAAAGCAATGGTGGCAAAGGGATGCATGTGTCTGCTGTGCTCAGATGGAGGTCACCCAAGGCACAAAGAGCCTTGCTTGAAACCTCGCAATGCAAAAAGGCAGGCACTTGCCAGCCAGTGATAGCTGTGCAGTGCAAAGCTTGCAAGCTGCCCTATCTTGGAGAATCAGAGTGCAACATCTCCCAGCGAACAGCATTTCTGGGGATGCTGGGGCCACTTGGAATACCACTTTTGCAGGGAAGGTGGCTCTGTGGGTGATGGGAAAGGATCCTCCATGGACTGTGCGCACTCACGGCCCAGCTGTTCCCCCTTCACTCAGGACCAAGGAGAGCTCGGAGTTGGGATGACCATCCTGTACTCACTCAGCGGCAAGGCTGCTCTGCAGGCAGCTGGGAAGGGAAGTTCGGGAACGCAGCATTATCCATCACTGACACGTCTTCCTGCAGCAGAGAAACACCCTGTCTGAGAGGCCTCATTAGCATTCAAATGAGTTGCTCCGAAGCACAGCTGGGGCTTCCCACTCCAGCAGGTCACAGCCACTCATTTACTTGTGACTATCACTGAACTCAGAGTGCTCCATCCCCCTACCCTGATCCACTCCCCGAGTGGATCCCTTGCACAGACTTTCAGAGGCTACAGCAGTACAGAGTGTGGTGTAGGCCAACCCACGTCAGGACTCAACAGTGAGTGTACAACCAGGTGAGTCTGCTGGAGCAGGAAAGGGCAGGATGGGATCAAGAGGTGGGAAATACATTGCAGGCACCATTTCGTGGTCACACAGCACCAAGAAGAGCTGCAGCTTAATCAGCATGGGCACCCTGGGAGCTAGGCCTGGACCCTGCCCTGCTCTACAGCTGTAACTATCCTCTGCATCCCTGTTTCTTACTACTGCAGGTCTCTGAGATCCTTCTGTTCCATGCTGAGACCTCTAGGCAACAGTGGGTCCAGCTCAGGACATGTGGCATCCTCCACTGAGCAACAAACAGACATTGCTCCTGAAACAACCTGCTCACGCATCTTGAAGTCTATCTCCTAAAGAACCAGGAGACAAGTGGGAGCATATAGGGATGATAGCTTTTTCCTAGGAGGCAAAATGTTGTGTAAGAAAGCCCTCTTTCATATCAGAGATAGAGCAAGCCGCGATGTGAGCTCATGGCACCAGCGGGTAGTTCAGCATTAGCACTGTAAACACTGATGTCATCCTTAGCTGAGCATCCAGAACTGAACTCAGCAAGCAGATGATGGCAAGCAGAAGCCCACACACGAATCCAGGTATAACCTGCAGTGATATTTATGCTAGAAGAGCAGGCCCTCCCGTGCAAGACACAGGCAGAGGTAACACACCTGCAAAAGCCAGATGGAATCACGCTTTCCCCAATCTCCTAAGTTCTAGTCTGCCCAACAGCAAGACGCTTACAGAGAAAGGTTGCTATGTTGCCAGATGCACCTCCAGCAGCTGCATTGCTCATCTCATTCCTAGTTTGCAGGGAATGTGCTGAGTCTGAGCGCTCACATGCTCATGACTACAAAGGAACGTCATCTCCTCAGACTCATCTCTGTCCTGGAGACAAGATTACTGCAGGAGCATCACACACAAGAGGCCACAGCTAAGGGAGGGTTACGCTGTGTACTCTGCCCATAGCCAGCTGCTCCGTGCTGCTCTGTGCTGTCAGAGAGTTTCCTCACTCTGTGTGGGCATCTCTGTGGAGGAGCTATCAAAGCAGCATGCTCATGTGGGTATGCCATGACAGAGGAGTTGTAGTTCCAGATCTGGGACCACTTTCTCAGCCCCTCATGTAAAGCCAAACTCAAGGGAGTTGCTCTCCAATATTTCCTGCACTGGGACCACAGAAGAAGAGCTATTCACTAAATCAAACATAGAGCAAGGAAGGCTTCCTGCTTGATGCTGCACAGGGCAGATTTTAACCTGCTTTATTAGGGTGTGAATTTAATCTGCTGTGAAGCTGTTGTGGAGTCCCACACTGGTGTTCCCAAACTCCCACAGTCTGCAGGTACGCCTGAAACACCAGCAACTGGATATATTGATATATTGCCCTTTTGGAGCTATTCCTCTTTGCTGTCATTGCTGTGCAAACATGAGCACAGGTAAGTGCCAGAGCTATCAGGTGCCAGAGCTGTCCCTTTTCAAATGAAGTTAAACTGTTCCAACAAGAGAACAGAAAAGGAAAGACATGCCAATATTGTTGGGATGGTGGGATTTGTAGGCCAGGCAATCTCTCTGGACCATTTGGATGCAGCCGAGCAAGAAAGGCTGCAAACAGCAAGGAAGGTCATTCTGGACAAATTGTCCAACTGTGAGATAAATGCTATGCTGGGTGATGAACTGGCTCCATGGTAGAGCTCAAAGTGTTGCAGTGAATGGGGCTACTGGCAAGCAGTCACTCGGGGAATTTTCCAGGATTCAGTTCTAGGTCAAGTTCTGTTCAACATTTTTATCGACAATCTGGATGCAGGAGTAGAAGTTATCCACTGCAAGCCTGCCAGTGGCAATAAACTGCGAGGTAGTGTTGACTCTCTGGAGAGATGAGAAGCCTTGCAGAGTGATCTGGATACATCAGAGCACTGAGCAGTCATCAAGGGCACGACGTTTCACAAAGGAAAATGTCAGTTTCTGCTGCTGGGACGGAGTAATGGCAGACAGAGGCACAGGGTGGGAGCCAAGTGGCTGGAGAGCAGCTCAGGAGAAGGGGATCTTGGGGTGCTGGTCAGCAGCAGGCTTGGCGTGAGCCAGCACTGTGCCCTGCCCGGCAAGTGGCCAAACTGCATTTGGGAATACATGGAAGGCCATTCAGAAGAGGTGATTCTCCTGGTACAGTCTCACCTTGAATATTCCATGCAGTTCTTGACTTCAAAATCTGAAAAGGGTGTTCAGGTACTTGAAAGCATCCCGAGGAGGGCTGGAAAGCATGTCCTCTGTGAAGAGGCAGAGGGCACTTGGGTGTTTGAGTTTGGAGAAAAGGAGGCCAAGAGGCAGCCTCGCTGCTCTCTACAACTTCCTGGGGTGTAAAGTTTCCTAACTTTCCTGTTAGGAAAAATCTCTTTGCTGTGAGGGTGGTCAGACACTGGAACAGGAGCAGTTGATGTCCCGTGCCCATCAGTGTTCCAGAGGCAGTGGGACAACGCCCTCATCAACGTGCTTTAATTTTGGTTAGCTCTAAAGTGGTCTGGCAGTTGGACTTGATGGTCATTGTAGGACCCTCCCAACTGAATTATTCTAGTCTAGTCTAGTCTAGTCTCTTCCTATTCTATTCTAGTCTAGTCTAGTCTCTTCCTATTCTATTCTATTCTATTCTATTCTATTCTATTCTATTCTATTCTATTCTATTCTATTCTATTCTAAATATTCTAAAATATTCTATTCCACTCCACTCCATTCCATTCCATTTCATTCCTATTTCTATTTCTACTTCTATTCTAACTTCTTCATTCTTTGAATATGGAGTAAAATGTATTCCTACGTGGGCAAGAAACTGACGTATTATCTTCCGAAGTGTTCTGACAAGAACAAAAAAGGAGGGAAGGTTCCTGTTCATCTGAACTGTCATATTCAAGCAGCACATGGTTGGGTTTTGTGATGAGATGGTGAACTCACCCATCCAGCAGAAGCTGATGAGAGAAGTGAAGTTAGATCTTTTCAGAGAAGGAGACCTAGCAGAAAAGAAGGGAGCTCATCACCACCAATGATCCCAGGTGAAGCCAGCATGGAGTGTTATTATGACATTCTGAACATCTGTGCATGTGCAGACACAGGTTGAGTTGTTAAAAAACACCAGCCTGACTGTAAGAATGTTATTAAAGCCATGCAATGACTGCACAGCTATATGCAGCGCTGTAACGATACACATCATATTACAAAGCCAGGCAAACTCTCTGCTGCAAATTGCTTGAAATTTACATTTGACTGTGTCTATAATCATGGTAACTGCATGATTCTTTCTTTCAGCACTGGGAGTCTGAGATGATAATCAGTGGCTCTGCTAATTGGAGCTCCTTTAACTACAGTTTCCTGCAAGAGAGGGTTGCATTCAATTCTTCCCCCTCTCCCTCCCCAGTGACACCAGACCTGATTTTTCACTCATCAGGTCCCATGCCCCAAGCAATTTTGCATCAGACTTCTCTGTGCACCTCAAATTTATTTGCCAGACCACACATGCCAGCTGATGCACTGTCTTCACTCCCTTGGCTCATTAACAAATGGATGTCATTGCTTTGAGGTGCTCCCCATGCACCTCCCTGCACAAGCCCTCCCTGTCCATGTTCACACTCCATGTACTGGGGACCTGACTGCAGTGGGCAACCCAGAGCAGCCTCTGGTTGGGGTGGAAGCCAACCCTGAGGTCATTACGCATCTTGCACTGTTCAGAGCACAATTAGAAATGGCATGGTCAAAAGGTTGAGGTGGGGGAAGGATTTTCAAAGACGTCAGATGACATAAGGTTATAGGTGGGGAGAAATTCTATCTGCATGTCTGGATGACTGAATGTGAAAAGCAGGCCATAAGAAAATGTGCCCCCTTTTTTAGCATTGCTGCCACATCTGTTCAGTAGTGTACAGAATGTGCCACCTCCAGCCAGGCCTTGGATCGTCCATGTGAGGGACCAACGTGAGAGGGAAGAGCCTGCAACTCTTCTGCATCCCCATCTGTCAGCAGTGGTCCCTGAACCCACCACAGGTCAGAAGAGCGTAGAATGGGAGAAGCATTCAGATGGTGTAGAGTTGTGTGCTGGGTGGAGCTAAGGGAAAAGTATGTTCTGATATGCGCAAGGAAGCTCTCCTGCACCAGCAGAGGCAGTAGCCCAGACCATGCAGGAGGAACCCACACTGGAAGGGATGTGCCACATGAGGAAAGAAGCAAACTAGGTCCTGAGAGAATCTTTCAGGGAAGGAAGAGCCCAGAATTCACAGAAAACAATCCCAAGACTGGTGGAAAGACAAGGGACATGAGGTGAGGAGCAAGGGAGGTGATACCTGGCAAAAGGGCAGTGAGTAGTGTCAGAGTTGGTGCTCTGGTTGGCCCTCATGATGTGAGGACTTGTTCCCCAGCCACTCGTCCCAGTCCACATGGCTCTAACAAGCAGAACTGAGGAGGAAAAATGTTCCTGAGTCATTCCTTTGGCTCCTGCGACTGAGGTATATCTCAGGGAGCTGGCATTGACAGCTAGAGGAACACTGCTGCTTTGAAGGTTTGTCTTCTTCTCTCGTACTTGGTTTCCACCTCTTTCTTTGATGAGCTGATGTGCCAGACCCCAAAGCTCTCCGCTCTGCAGATTGTTTGAAGGAGCAGGGAGATGTCACCAATTCAACTTCAAATATTGGTCTGAAGCCAGGAGTCAAATGAGGGTGAAACCTCCCTGGCAGACACTGAAAATTCATCACCAGAAGTAGGAAGGCAGGCTGCTCAGGACCACCCCTCCTCTGCAGCACCCATGGGTCATAGGACATTGTTCAAAGCCCATGCCTTGTGCAATGGCATAGGTCTCTTTTCCAGGGTACGTGGCAGCTCTCTCATTCCTTTTTCACTAGCACCCAGCAGATGTGATGGTGTTCCCCAGCCCATCCGAGGTGCTAGTCGTATTTCACAATTGCTTGCAGCAATGAACATGCCTGTCACATTCGTTTCCTTCTGCCTACCACACCGCCATGTATTTCATGGAGTCACAGAATGGTTTGGGTTGGAAGGGACCTTCACGATCATCTAGTTCCAACCCTCCTGCTATAGGCAGGGACACTTCCCACTAGACCAGGCTGCTCAAAGCCCCATCCAGCCTGGTGGTCTTTCATTCTGCTTCCTGGTTGCACGCTGACATCCTGCCACTGCCTCAGAGATCTGGCACGAGAGGATTGATGGAGATCTTGAGCTTCTGCTAAGGGAAATTCAACAGGTCTACTTTGCTGACTGGTCCCAGCATTGCACTGGGCTCTCCATCCCCTCCACATTCAGTAGGATGCCTGATTACTTGGGTCCTGCTAGAGAAACAGCACAGCTTAAAGGAAGAGGCAATCAGGTGGAGACACTGATGGGAAAGCTCTCTGCTTCCAAAGAGCTCTGCAGATCCCACAGCCCCGGGGGCTTGCATGGCAAGACACCCCCGTGCCAGGAGACAGCTCACAGAAATGTCAGACACCGCGTGGAGCCGCTTTTTGGCAGTCAGCTGCTGACAAAGCAGTGAGTCACTATTTCCATGGCAACTCTTCTTGCTTTAAACACATCCTGGGGATGTGGGCCACCATCCCAGCTTGGTATCACTGCACGTCCAGCACCCTGGAATCCAGAGCTGGGTTCCTTCCTCCCGCTGCTGCTGGGTTAGTGAGCAGTAGGATGAATGAGGCAAACACAGAACACTGTAGGTTGGCCCTGCAGAGCTCTGCAGCATGGGAAAGCAGGAATCTGCATGGCCCAGGGGGAGCAGATAGAGGCGGGCTTTGCTCTCCAGAAGAAAGAAAGGGCAGAAAGGCAAGAAAATTCTGAGATGCTGTCTTGTTGTAGGTCTTTCCTGCTGTAAGAACAGTACAAAATGAACAGTGAGAAGTTAGAGCAAGTCTAGATGAGGCCAACAAAATTGTCGGGGGCTGGATCACAGGAGGGATGGAAAGAGGCTGACAGAAATGGGAGTTGAGGTGGAGAGATTATTGTGTCTTCAGCTGTCAAATGGGAGGGGGATACTGGAGGTGCACAGTGAAAGGAAAAGGAGCAACTGGCACAAGATGAAACACGGGAAATTCTGGCTGTATATAAGAAAAAGCTTTTGCAGGGAGAATACTTAAACACTGAGGCAAAAGACTGTGCAGAGACAGTTTCTTCTCCTGAAATGCTTCTGGCCGCCCCTGGACTACGTCCCACCCAGGACAAGGCACCATGCAGGACCCTGGTGAGGTTATATGATCTCTACAAAATTGGATTAGGTCTTGGGAGGCCTCAATGCATGTAAAATAGAGGAACACCTGGGGCAGAATTGAAGAAGAGTGAGCAGTAGGACAGAAGAAAGAGCTGTAGCAAAGTGCTTAACAACAGCACAGGTGCCGGGGGCAGTGATGGAATTCTGGAAAGCTGGGTGGGACACGGAGACGGGCTTCCTGGAGAGTTAACACGGTATTGAATGCTGTTGGAGTCTCCCTTGGTTCCCCTGCTCAATGGGGTCCTTTCCTTCATTTGATAATACAGCAGTGTCCAGAGATGGTCTACACAGCCAGCATACCCCTGTTGCCTCCTTCTGTCCCTGCCCTGTTTATTCCCTTGAATATCCTCCTGCAAAGGTCACCTCTGGCTGGGACTGCTCAGGGAGAAATCTGGACACAGAACTGCCTTTGATGGAGCAGAGGCCAAAATACTTGTCATGCGTGAGTCTCTGTCAGACAAGACTCAGTGGCAAGTCCATGCTATTTAATTACCAGGCAGATGGAGTGAAAGACCAAGCTTGGCATAGTGAAGGCTGCTCATCTTGCCAACATTGTCTGGACCGGTGGCTGGTGGCTTATGAGTCCTTTGCAGTGTAGGGAAGTAGGGAATGCTCAAGGACATGCACAGTTATTTGGGGCCCCAAGCAAAATAAAAAGATGTTCACAATTTCCATTACCTCCATGAAAAGACAGAACAACCACTTGGCCACAAGCCCTGAAAAGGAGAGTGGACACTGGAAATGGTGAAAACAGGGGACTGCTACTGAGGTGCACTTAGGTACAGCTCACACACAGGTGCAACATGGGAACCCCTCCATCCATCTGCCACGGGACCCCCCTCCCTGCTCCCTCGTTCCTACCAGAAGTGGATTCCCACCCAAGAGACAAAACTCAGCACAGGTAAGGTCAAATGCATCGCTGTCAGAACTCCCTGACCGTGACAGAAGGCCAATGCTGCAACAGGGTGCATACCTCTTGGGACAGGAGAGCTCAGTTGCTCTCTGCCTAGCTGCATGAGCACAAAGTGAATCTGCTGTTCCACTGCAGGACTGACCCAGCACAGGCTCCAAAAGAACGTTTCCAAGGAGTCACTTTGTTGCAGGAGACGTCTAGCACTGGGCATGAATGCAAGGACAAGATGAGAAGGATCAGGGATTGTCTGCCTGAGACATGGCAGTTGGGTCCCCACAGAGCAGTCAGTAGCACTGTTTGCACTGCCAGAGGAAAATCCTGGGGATACACGGCCCTGGGGAGAGGCACTGGGAAGCACGAGGCAACCTCAGGTACAGCATGCAGCAAGGTCTACTGCTCAAAAGAGCTGAGTCAGACTGTGCCTTGTTGTCTCCGCTCCACTTCACCACTCATCCCCTTTCCTCCAAGCTTGTAGTAAGGGCTGGATTCAGTGTTGATGGAGTGCTGAAAACTCTGAGGATCCACAACAGGATCTTACAGCTGCTTCCTTCAGAGTGCCCAGGCCAGGGTGCCGAAGGCAGGTTAGCCCTGGGAGCATTGTGCTGTCTGCCCTGAGCTGCTTTCATGGCAGCAAGCCTTCACCTGCTCCACATTCTGTGAGGCTGTACATCTGGGGGACCTCTAAGGGCTTCCCAGCTCTTGTATTGTTCTAAGGATGCCAAGTTTGTTTGAAGAACAGGAGTGTGTTGGAGCCAAAGTGAAGAAACATTGGAAGCCCCTGTTTTCTTGAGGGTACAAAAGCCCTCCAGAAAATGCTCAGGACTCCTGTCATAGGGAAGGGCCCACTGCAGGTGTGGGCTTGTGTAGGGCCACAGTCCCAGGGAGCAACTGGTCCTGTGCTAGGCTGTGACAGGCATGGCACAGGTAGTCACGACAGCCATGAGAAAAGGCACCAGAGGAGCAGAGTCAACATGGTTCATGTGATGGCAATTCTTTGTTTTCTGTTTCGTAATGTCTTTTGACTTTCCTTCTGGGCTCAAATGCATTCTGACAGGTTAAGATAGGGTAACCCACCTTGTAGCTTTTCCAGGTAGTGCTGAAGATGGATGAGAGCCCTATGGGTGACCACCTCACCCAGCAAGGCTGTGCAGAGCCTTGATGCAGGGGGAGTGCCCTTGCAGGAGACAAGTTTCTAGCAAAGTTCAGGCAGCTCATACTCAGGAGCAATCAGAGAAGAAGCACAGGGTCACTCTGTCAATCACCCACCAACCTGTCTCAACGGGAGCAAGAACTAATCAGGTCAGAAGAGGCAAGGCAACAAGCTGAGATAACTCTAGGGCAGAAGAGGGTGACCCAAAGGGAACCCCTCCAGGTCCAAAGAAGTGTCCTAGGCCATATTCCTGTCCCTCTTCTGCTACCTCGAGAGCCCATGGCTTCTCATTTGTCCCCTCTGCACTCTGCAGGGCTGCCACAGCATTGGCCAGTGAAACACCTGGGAGTGTGTGCTGCAGAAAATGTGAGGTTGGTGAAATGTTTGAGGAAGTCCAGTACAGAGAAGACAAGGACGTGAAAATCAGAGCCTCTCTCTGTGGCTTTGCTTCTGTGACCAAGGAATGCATAGAGGAGGAAGCAAGAAAAGTGCATACAGTGGGAGAGTGAAGCATAGCTGAACTGTCTGTTCATGTGTACACACAGCACAGGAGCCCATGTATTGCATCCTGCCATGATAATGAAAAGCCACTCAAGCAGCACCTCTTACTGCCTGTCTGAGTCCTGTTAAATTACGCTCCAAAGGCGTATGTAAATGAACACATGGATTTCTCCACTCATACAAGAAGAATAAATTTGCCCGGGGCAGATGTTTTATTCCTACCAGATAATAAAACCATTTTTTTAATACAGAATCCTTCAATCAGGGCACCTGATGCTGTGACATGCAGTTGAAGAGCCCCACACATTTCAGACAGAGCAGCAGACACAGCCCAGCCGTGTGCTGAGACCGGACCGGGTGTCTTCCAGGGCAGAGCTAAAGGTTTTCCTAGTAATTCCCAAGGAATGGCAGACCAGGACTGGAACCAGAAGGAATGTACCAAATGAATCATTTCCTAGGCAGTGTAGGTGTGATGAGTTCTTCTTTTTCGCTTTGGAAAGTGCTAGAAGAAAAGTATTTAAGGGCCTACCCTTGGGTTCTGTGGCCAAATGGTACCGTTTAGCCATGTCTGTTTTTTGAGAACTCAGCCAGCTACCAGAGCAGTGCAGGCACATTTCAGTAGCATGTGGGGAACGAGGGCTGGCTTTCTCCAGGCAGTAGCCTCACCAGAGGTTCCCTGTGGCCATCACACCACAGCAGCCCAATCCAGGAAATGTTTAGTGGACTTAAGGCAGACACAACTGCCACAGGAGAAATGCCAATAGAGGTGGATGGGGCAGGACACACTCTCTGCAGCAGGTTGGTAGCTTCAAGACCCCAGACTGTTTCCAGTGGCTGTGTTGCACTGGTCTGCATTTACTGCCTCTATGTTGCTGAGAGACAGATCGATGGGACAGATCCAGGCACAGCCCACAGTGGTTCCAGTTGATGTCAAGTCAGCCCTGCTGACTGGAAGCTATCCAGTGTTACTTCCATCTACAGGATTGGCACAAGAGAAGACCCAGGAAACAACAGACCTGTTGGTCTAACCTCGGTACGTGGAACGGTTACGGAGATCATCCTGAGTGCCATTAAAAGGCATTTAATGAACAAGACTATTATCAGTCATAGCCAACGTGGGCTCATGAAGGGGAAGTCCTGCCTTAGGAAATCTTCCTCTAGGATAAGGATATGTGCTCAGTGGATGAAGGGAAGATGGTGGATATAAGCAGCAGTGGAAGGAGATGCATTTCAGATAATGTTCCAAGCATCCTTCTGGACAAATTTTCCAGCTGTGGGATAAACAGGTTCATGCTGTGCTGGGTGATGAACTGGCTCCATGGTAGAGCTCGAAGAGTTGCAGTGAATGGGGCTACTGGCAAGCTGTCACTCGGGGAGTTTGCCAGGGTTCAATTCTAGGTCAAGTTGTGTTTAAAATTTTTATCAGCAATCTGGATGCAGGAGTAGAACTCATCTGCTGCAAGTCTGCCAGTGGCAGGTGGGGAAGCAGAGAGGGAGGTCCTGATCTCTTCTCCCTGGTGACTGAGGATAGAACATGAGGGAATGACACAAAGCTGCACCAGGAGAGGTTCAGTCTGGACGTTAGGAAAAATCTGTTTACTGTGATGGTTGGTCAGACATTGGAGCAGGCTTCCTGCAGGGGCAGTTGATGCCCCATGCCCATCAGTGTTCCAGAGACAGTGGGAGAACATCCTTATTAACATGCTTTAACTTTTGGTTAGCCCTGAAGTGGTCCAGCAGTTGGACTTGATGATCATTATAGGACCCTTCCAACTCCTCCTCTCCTCTCCTCTCCTCTCCTCTCCTCTCCTCTCCTCTC
>NC_034435.1:387102-444287 GCF_002078875.1 Numida meleagris
CTCTCCTCTCCTCTCTCCTTCTCATAAAAAGTGAAAGGGTTGAAGCATGTAGGTCTTAAATGGTTTACAATATTTTAAACCTCTTGCACACTACCCTCCCTAAAAGGTACTTCAGGCCCAAGCCCTCTCCTCCCCCTCCCAAGCAGAACACCAGCTGCACTTTCCAGAGACAGAGCTCCAGACACAGCAGGCATGAAATGCTCATCTCAATCAAATTATGCTCTCCCAGGCTTGGTGCCTGCTTGATCTCATGAAACGTAACTAGATTTCTCCTAAGAAGAAATCAATAAGCTAAGTGTCAGTGACTATGCTGAATTCTGAGCTGTGCGGAGTTAATTACACTCCCTGGCTCTGTGCAGCCGGCCCCTGTGCTCTCTGTCAGTACCATGTGCACAATTACATGTGTCTGCCATTATACATCAGTGGCAATTGGAGTTTATGTCCTTGAGGCAACTTTTAAGTTTCAGTTTCCTACCTGACTATGTGCAGTCAAGGTATATGTTACTGACATGAACAATGCAGCTGTAGACTTAACTTCAAGCTAGAAGAAAGAAGGCAGCCTCCGGCGTGAAGGAATGCTGGGGAACACAGGAGTCACAAGCCCACACCTGGGAACCACAAATGGAGATGTCCGTGTGGTCAAGGGATGTGAGCTGGGTTCCCTGACCGTTCTTCATCCAGCAGTGAGAGGATGTAGGAGCAAAGGCTTTACCTGACAGACTTAGCCTGATCAGCAAGCCTCGGCAGGGTCTCACCTCTTCCTAGGTGGGCAGACTCCAAGCTACTTACCACCCGCACAGCAAGAATGGACAACCACATTCAGGTACTCCTGATGAAATCCCCAAGGCTGTTGCTGAGCCTGGCCAAATCCAGGAGAATCCTTTATCTATGAGAGTCCAAAGGGTGGCAATAGCATCAGCTGGCATGTAAGCTTGCCTTGTGGCAATAGGTGTGGAGGAATGGCCTGCTGCCATGAGGGTAAAGTGGACAGACCTGTCATTAGATGGCACGGACACAGGTTGGTCAGGAAGACAGCTGCTGTCTCTGTTTCTACAACAGACACTCCCAGCAGTTCTTGTGGGCTGGGACACCAGAGGTGGGAGGATTAGGAGTTCCCAGCACCCATCACAAGGACAATGCCAGGGCACAGCTGAAGACCCAGTGTAGCTGCCCAGGGAGGTGGTGGAGTCACCATCCCTAGAGGTGTTGAAGAAACGTTTAGATGTTGTACAGAGGGTCATGGTTTTGTGGGAAATACTGGTGACAGATGGACAGTTGGACTGGATGATCTGGTCTTTTCCAGCCTTGGTGATTCTATGATTCTATAACAATCAGAGGTTCACAGACTTTCAGCAGCTGCTTTACGCATCACGTTTGTATCATATTTGTTCCTTTTCACCTTTCACCTGGCATCCTCCCTTTGCTCACATGCTTGCAGCTTCTCCTGGCTGTAACCAAGTCATGTTGTTTGTTTATTTTACTGCTGAATATATTTGAATAATCTTGCTGGCCTAGAGCTCAGTCATGGGTAGTGGTACTGGGGCACTGCAGAATCACAGAAAGAGGAACATACTCTTGACTCATGTTCTCAGTAATGATGGACAATGCAAGAGATGATGAATACTGGGAGACAGAGAGAGACTCCAGGGAAAGCAGCTCCTTCCGGGCACTCATGATGACATCTGATGATGGCCCGGTCCCAGGAGAGCAGTCCAAATCCCATTTACAAGCAGCTGTCCTTGGTACCACCCACACCTGAAAAGCTGCCATCACCGTATCCCTTTAGCAGCCTTCCATCCAATTTAGTCTCCATTTGAAACATTTTCTCAGTTAAGTGTTCCAGACCTGAGGTACCAACTGCTTTTCTCAGATCTACAGTTTCTCATGTCTTCCTCATTTTCCTCTCTCACAGACTCCCCGGAGCTGTTTCGCTGAAGAATTTGGGCCTTCTGGCGAAATGCATCCCAGCTGCCCTGAGCTGCCTGTTACTCAGGGATCTATTACCGTGGCTATTTGTGGAAATTCTGCATTTTGATATTTGTGCCATCACGTCGTCAGCAACAGAAATTTGACTTGGGGGCATACAGATTGAGACTCTTGCTTCCTTCCCTTTTTCACCCGAAAGCAAATGTTGTGTTTGTTTTTTGCCAGTGCTCCTGGCAAGAACTGCTTGGTAGAGTGTCAAATTCATTGAGCATCCTGTTCCATCACACAGGTCCATTGGATAATACAGATCTCCTCTGACACAGCAAACAGGTCTTGCTCAAATCACTCCCCATTTTTTAAAGTGGAGTGGTGAGGAAGAAGCTTGTGTTTGTTCTGGTACTGAGAAGCAGAATAATTACGGACAAAGTATTTGCTAAATTGATTTACATGCAGCCCAAAGCAGAGGGCATCTCAATGTGGTTGTCTATATGGAAATCTGGCATCAGTTGGCAGCTCAGTACCAGCACATCGCTTTCTTATTGTACCACTTCAAAAGATCTGGGGGAGAAAATACAACAAAGAAAAGCTCCTGGGCTGAGATGAGGGCAGGGAAATTTCCATCACAGCAATTTCTGTCACAGGGAAAACAGGCTCAGTGTAAGGGAGATTAATGTAAATTATTGCATATTGGTAACAGATCAGAGCAGTGAGAACTAAAAACAATGAAAACACCTTTCCCCCACCAACACTCCTCTACCTCCTCCCCTCGAGCAGCGCAGGGGCACAGGGAATGGGGCTGTGGTCAGACCATAATGCTCCATCTCTGCCGCTCCATGGTCCAGAGCTGCTTCTCTCTCGGTTTCTCATTCCTCTCTCTCAGTAACTGCAGTTCTTCTCTTTCTTCAGTGTGCTGTTCCAGAGGCACAACAACCATCGCTCATAGCTCAGCTCTGGCAGCAGCAGGTCCCTCATGGAGCAGCTGGAGCTGGAGCTCATCTAACACAGCGCTGCTGCTGGGCCACTCCTGCAGCATGCTCCCACCACCAAGGCCTTGCCATGTCAATCCAACACAGGCCTCTAAATGTACATCCAGGGCTGCAAGACGCTTACACGGAGCTGGGCCATGCATCGCTTCAACGCAGTGCCACCGTGTGGGCACACGGCACTGAGCACCTCAGGGCTCCCAGACCAGCCCCTGGCTACATCGCCCAGCAGGACAGATCTCACCTCTGAAAAATAAAGAAAATTGCCGTGTGACACAGCCCAGCGAGCAGTGGGTTCAGGAGAACACCGTGAGGTTCAATAAATCCAAGTACGGGGTCTTGCACCTGTGTCATGGCAACCCCTGCTATCAGCACAAGCTGGGGGATGTAAGGATGGAGCACAGGCCTGCCAAAGAGGACCTGGGGGTACTGGTGGGTGGCAGCTGGACATGAGCCAGCACTGTGCCCTCACAGCCCAGAAAGCCAACTGCATCCTGGGCTGCATCAAAAGCAGCGTGGTCAGCAGGGTAAGGGAGTGCACACGCACAGCTAATGAGTTTATTTCCTTGCACTCGGATTTGTTGAACCTCATGTGGTTCTCCTGGGCTCACTGCTCAGCTTGTCTGGGTCTCTCTGGCAACCTGTCCCCCAGGCATGTCAGTCACACCCCACAGCTTAGGGGCATTCAAAAACTGCTGAGAGTGCACTCAGCACTGTCTGTGTCACTGATGAAGATGTCAAAGAGCACTGGTCCCAGTACTGACCCCTGAGGGACACCACTCATCCCCAATCTCCATCCAGATATTGAGCCATTGACCAGCACACTCTGGGTATGATCTCGTATCCAGTTCTTTGTCCGTTGAACAGTTCTCCCATCTAATTTGTATCTCTCCAATTTGGAGAGAAGGATTTTATGGGGGACCGTGTCAAAGGCCTTACTGAAGTCCAGAGAGATGACATCAGTGGCTCTTCCCTTGCCCACTGACACAGTGACACCATCACAGAAGGCCATGGGTTGGTCAGGCAGGACCTGCCCTTGGTGAAGCCATGCTGGTTATCCCATATCACCTCCCTCTCTTCCATGTGCCTTAGCACAGCTTCCAGGAGGATCTGCTCCATGACTTTCCCTTGCACAGAGGTGAGGCTGACAGGTTGATAGTTCCTGAGTTATCCTTTCTACCCTACTTAAAAATGGGTGTGATGTTGCCTTTTTTCCAGTGACCGGGGCTTCACCTGGTCCCACAACTTTTCAAATATCATCAAGAGTGACTTGGTGACTACATCAGCCAGTTCCCTCAGGACTCTGGGATGCATCTCATTGGGCCTCATAGGCCTACAGATGTTCAGGTTCCTCAGGTTGCAAACCTCATCTTCACGTACAGCGGGAGGGGCATTGCTCCCTCAGTTCCCATCTTCTGAGCCATCTGCTAAAGGTCTGTGTGTAAAGCAGTCATCAGTGAACACTGAGGCAAGAGAGCTGTTGAATACCTCAGCCTTCTCCTTGTCTGTGGTTAGCGGCCTGCCTGTGTTGCTCTCTGGGGGGTACACCCTCTTGGACTTTCCTTTTCTGCTTCAGGTACCTATAGGAGCCTTTCTTGCTCTTCTTTGTGCCCCTTTCCAAGTCCAGTTCCAGCTGGGCCTTCCTGACCCCATTCTGCCACAGCATCGAGCAGCTAAGGTGCTTGGACTGACCGCTGCCCTCCTCCCACCTCACTGCCCCCACAGGGTCCCGCAATAGCTATGCTGTCATGAGAAAAGCAGCACCAATTCCACCTTTCAGAGCCAGATGAGGTATGGATCGATGGCGACAAGCTTCCTGAATGGGCATTATTAGCCTTTTGCCTGTGGAGATCGATAAAGCTCATGCTCTGTCTGGAAGTAAGATTTCAGATGTGCTCTAATTGTACTCAGAGACAGCTGCAGGGGGACAGTAATGGGGGAAGTGGAAGTGTTCAGGGTTCTGTGCTCTGGACAGGATAGAAGAGACACTAAGCCCAGTCCTCCAGAATCAGCTTCCCCTCTTTATCTGCCTTAACACCTCCACAGCTCTCATTACTGAGGTGCTGCTTTGAGAGACAGGAGTCAGCTCTGCTCCCACACAGAGCTGAAGAAACAGAATTGCTGCCCCGGGACACAGCAGCCTCCTCAGTCCATTATCTCCGTTAACTCCTTGGTGCTGGGAGCAGGGATGGTGCTGGGCGCAGTCATGCACTGCTCTACAGAGAGGAGCCCACCGAGCATGCCCTGCCCAACACCAATTTTTGGGCAGCCCTGCTCTCTGGGCATCACAGCAACCCAGATGGGCCCATCCTATTGCAGATTAAGTCCATTCCAGTTCCTTTGCCTCAGGGAGTGGATTTAGGTATCATGTTCTGAGTGGCTGTAGCTATGTCAGCACTGGTTTTCAAAGCCTTAAGCATGAGCAAAAAGCAACTTGCATCTTCATCACTGCACGGAGTATCTCCTGTGTAAGAAAGCCGTCACCTTTTCAAAGCGCTCTAAATTGGAAATAATAGAATTCGTACATGGAGAGTTGCAGGAAGATGTCCTCAGAAAGATCATGCCACAGACATCAGAGACTCCCACAGCCTGGCAATGCAGGGAACCCAGAAGATGGGATTACTTGCTCCAGGACAAGGCTGCAAAGCTGAGGACAAGTGAGGATGATAACGAGCCGCTGCATCCCTGCTTATCCCTAAGCACAGCACCAAGTCCCCATGGGTCACCAGGTCAGAAAGGCAAGACCAAACCCACTCAGCGCTTCCTTCCCCAGCCACACAGATCTCCCATTTCCTCCTTGGCACCAACGACTCTTTTCCCACCATGGCTCACTCAGGGGTGTGGGTTGGAGCAGTGTGGGAGTTGGGCATGTTGAGCACATGGGGTTGGTGGTGCTGGACAGCTCTCTCTCTACCGCAGGACATTGCATTGGTTGCCCCCCTGGGGCCCTTCCTGGGCAGGAGGGACTCTCCCAGGGTCTGGTCCATCTGGTTTCATGCCTAACCAGTAGGTTCAGTGCTAGCTGCCACCAGCAGGATGGACACGCTCATCCCTGGAAAACTGAAGAAAAACAAGAGATTCTCCAAGGGAAACCCATGGCACTGTTCAGCTATGGGAAGAGTCCAAATGTAGAGTTGCAATCGCATATTCAACTCAACTGTATGACCCTGTCTCTTTACCAGACTTTTCTAAGACCTCTCTTAACTGAGAAAAACATCTTGGTCATGGGCCAGCAGTGCCCCACCAGGAGCGAGAGCCGCCCTGAGAGCTGACATGTGGGAGAAGAGCAGCAGAGAAGTTGCTGCAGAGTGTTTCACTTAAACACAAGCTGTTTTCTAATGAGCAGATCCATTTCTTCCACCAGTACCACAAACACTCTGCATGAGCTGTCTCATTAGACAGTGGCCACTGGCAGTGCCAGGAACGGGGAGGTGCTGTCAGAGAGGAGAGGAAGCTCTGAGCAGAGCTGTGGTAATGCTGCACGTGGTTTTGTTGCTGACCCCACATACAGTGTTGGGTGAGACTGGGACCAGCACTGGGGAGGAGCTAGGCAAGCCACAGCTCCAGTGCTATAGCACATCCCTTGGCATCTCACAAGAGCGTGAAAACAGTTCAAAGCACTCCTGTACTCTGCTAGAGGGCAAACCCTGCACACCCTGGGGCTGGGACAGTGAGTGACTGGCTGTGATCAGCATCTGCCCCAGCCTGCCCTGATCAGATGGGTGTTAGATGGGTGACAGAGAAGGATGGAAATGGAAGCTCAGGCACTGTGATAGCAGGGAGGTAATAATTTGGAGCTCCTAAATTGGAGCTCCAAATTGGAGAGATGCCAGTTCAAAAGGTGGATTATATAGTGGATAAAGAATTGCTTGGAAGGTCGGAGCCAGGGGGTTGTAGTTAATGGCTCTATGTCCAGGTTGAAGCTGGTGACAAGCAGTGTCCCCCAGGAGTCCATCTTGGGACCAGTGCTCTTCAACCTCTTTATCAAATACATAGATGATAGGATTGAGTGCACCCTTAGCAATTTGCTGATGACACCAAGCTGAGTGGCACAGTTGACACAATAGAAGGGAGGAATGCCATCCAGAGGGACCTGGAAAACCTTGAAAGTGGGGCCACGTGAACCTAATGAGGTTTACCAGGGCCACATGCAAGGTGCTGCACCTGGGTTGGGGCAATCCCAGATACGCGTACAGACTGGTAGAACTTGTTGAGAGCAGCACTGCAGATGAGGACCTGAAGGTCCTGGTGGATGAAAAGCCAGACATGAGCCAGCAGCGTGTGCTTGCAGCCCAGAAGGCCAACAGCACTCTGGGCTGCATCAGAAGCAGGGGGGGGCAGTGGGCAGGGAGGGGACTGTCCCCTCTGCTCTGCCCTCGTGATGCCCCACCTGCAGTACTGTGCCCAGGCCTGGGCCCCAGCACAGGAGGGATGTGGGACTGTGGGAGCAGGTCCAGAGGAGGCCACAAAGATGCTCAGAGGGCTGGAGCACCTGTGATGATCTCCAATAACTGATTTCTGCATGTGGAATTAATTCTGTTCAGATCTTTAGTTTGTGCACTGGTGCTTCAAATATCTGAGTAAAAATCTCAAGCTATTTCAATGATTAAAAGCACCAGCAAGAAAATTGGGATTGTACCTCACTCACCGCTTCCCCTGGGTGCAGGAGCCAGCCAGGCAGCAGGCTGGGGCACATGCTGTGGGAGAGGGCACTGTGCTACTGAATTTGCTGCACGCATCAGCTCTCACTGTAAGAGAGTTGCTACAGAAGCTGAATGTCTCACTGAAGGTTTGTGCTATAATCCCACTCACTTTCAAAGGAACTGACTTTGACAATCACAAGAAAAGGAACAACTGGCAACTATTCTCTTTAATAACCACGTCAAGGAAGTGCTGTCCTGCAACACCCTGTTTTGCACACAGAGCACAGCAGCAGATCAGACCTTTGATTTCCTGTTCCACGTCCATTTTCTTTTCCCATCAACATCACTTTCCATTAAGAGAAGGCAGCTGAAGAACTGGCCCCCAGGTCAGCTCCCAAACTGAGTCTCCAGCAGAAGCTCAGAACCAAGAGTACTTGCACACGTGCCAGCAGCTTGCCTTCCCATTTCTTCCCCCTGCTACTTGACCTCCAGAACAGGTGTGCTGTCCCTCTGAAGCACAGATCTGTCTGGCGAAGAGCTGTGCTTGTAATGCATTTTATGCAGCACGTAAGTGGGAGGGGGCTTGTTTTCCTATCTCACATGGTAACCATCTGAGCTACAAGTGGTGACATTCTACTTGTTGTTGAAGTTTACTTACTCATTTGTTGCTGTTCTGTCCAACCCTATTCCTGGTCACCATTTCAGCACTCTGCCTGGTTCCCTACAGCCATTTGGAGCCTGTCTCCTCCACGTAATCACCTCAGCCCACAGAGAAATGCAGCTGTGTACCATTTAGCAGCAGCCGCTAACGCAATAGAACAGAAACACAGGAAACAGCAGCATTCCCCCTGCAAAGCTGTGGACATATATTGACACATATTTCTGACGATGCCAACATCTCCATCCTCACTCAGTTCCACTCCAATAGAGTCATGTGCAAAGATGTGATTGTATTTGATTTGGTGAAGACACTGCAGCAACAGAAGGCTTCTTGGCTCGAGTTGGTATGAGACCAACGTGCCTTAAGAGCACCTCTAAGCTCTCCTCAGAGATGAAGAAAGGCCATCAGAGGATGACAGGGGATTGGAACTAGACCTGTCACATCTCACTGTGCTGCTCGTCAGTATCCACCTCTGCCCATCACTGGAAGCACTGGTCAATGTACAGGGCCCCAGACATCCTCCTTCACCCACCATTTAAACAGGAGCCAACAGCAGCTGCGAGTGTCTTAGACCATTCGAGTTACAATCTACCATACATCCTTACAGTGCAAATCACTACACAGCAAAGCGTAAGGCAGGTACGTCAGACTCGTCCAGTTCATAATGGGGACCAGTATAATGATGGCACACCTAATAGCCCATTCTTCTGAAAAAGAACCACTCTAGCCCCCCTCCCCCACAGTGCATCATGCAGTAAACTGGTGCAAGTTCAGAGATGGCATTGCTTTGAGAGAGGGACAGAAAGCTCTCGGATGCAATTCGTCTCAGAGAACTTGCTCGGAGCTCGATGAGGAAATGTCCAATAGCCTCCACGCAGCGTAGGGGTTGAGCTCATCCTGGTCTCTGCAAAGTGCCCACACATACAGCATCCGCAGAACCTTGTCCTGGAAGGAAAATCCTTGTTAGAGCTTGCATCACAGTCACAGACCCCCTAGCTCAGTGTTGGCTGCAGAGATGCTCCATGTTCCCTCCAGAGAACGGTGCAATTTTTCTCTCTAGGTTCTAAGCCCCAAAGTCCCAACTACGCTTAGCTCTGGTAACATTTCCTAAATTATGGTTAGAAACTTATCAGAATCAGGAACCCATAAACTTTTGATTTCTGAGAGCAGAATTAGGATTTCCTAATATCTGTGTCTGACAAACATTAACTTCTGCCAACTTCAATAATACTTGACTCACTGTTAAATATAAATTTCTGGTTTCAAACTGGTTTGACTGTCAGGCTCTAGTGCTGTCTGTAACATTCAGTCAAGTTGAAGGATCTTCCCCACAGCTACAGGCCTGTCTCTCCCACAGCAGTCTGCGAGCTGCACCCTCTCCCCATCAGGCAGTGGAGCTGTGAGGGGCTGGAGCACAGTGCCATGGGGAGCAGCTGATGGAATGGGATGGGTCACTCTGAAGAAGAAGAGGCATAGAGCAGACCTTATTGCTCTCTACAACTGCTTGAAAGGAGGGTGTGGCAAGGGGGGGGTTGGCCTCTTCTCCCAGGCAACAGTGACAGGACAAGAGGGAATGGCCTCAAGTTGTGCCAGGGGAGGTTCAGGTTGAACGTTAGGAACAATTTCTTCTCCAAAAGAATGGTCAGCCACTGGAATGGGCTGCCTGGTGGTGGGGTCACTGCCCCTGGAGGTGTTCAAGAAACGTGTAGATGTGGTACTGAGGGACATGGCTCAGTGGGAAATATTGGTGGTAGGTGGATGGTTGGACTGGATGAGCTTGGAGGTCTTTTCCAAGCTTGATGATTCTATGGTCTGCATGGAAGTCAGGTACATCACCAGCCAGCAGAGAGAGCCTGCGCTCGGTTCCCAGCTGTGAGCTTAACTATTACATTTTTGATTGAATGTGTCAATCTTTATAGGTTGCAATTTGGGTACATAAATGTGACGAGGGGAAAGTTTCTGTATTGCAGCAGGCATTAGAAATATCCTACACTAAAAGCCATTTCCCTCTTGTTCAGTGCTTCAGCAGATTAACTTGCTTCAGCTGTGCTTAGAAGTATTAAAAGTGACATAAATTTGAGTAGTACAGATGATGAGGATGTGTAAGAAGGAAGAGCAGAGGGGACAAGGAAAGAAAAACAACAAAATGTTTGCCTGCTTAAGAAAGTGAGTTTGGGTTGTGGAAGGTTAGCGCACTTCCACAGACCACACATCAGTCTGGTTTTCCTCCTATCCTACCTTTTTTTTGTTCTCTGTTTTTCTTAAGTTACTCTCATTCCTCTCCTTTTTCTTGTAAAAATTAAAAGAAATAAAATCCTGCCGATACATAAAGACTACTGCCCTTGAACACAGTCAATATGTGATGCACCAGGGGAAAAGAAACAGAATTTGTATCAGGCACTACACAACTCAGTAAGGAAGGGTCAGAGATTTCCTCGGACTCAGACTCACATGGACTTGCAGAATGCCCATCAACAGATCAATCTTTTATTAATCTGTCCAATTCCAGTTACATTAATTAATATACTTCTAACTTTCCCAGCTCCACTATGCTACATGAAGTCTCTGCCTTCGGTTTCAAATTCTCTGCCTTCATTCAAAAGAAACGTCATCAAACCACACAATTTCCTTATATTCTACCTTCATGGCAACTAATACTTCACAACCCTTTGTTTTTTGTTCAGTCACCCTATAAGAGGTTCCCAGTAGACAAACATACGATGCACAGTACTAAGCACAACTGGATATAGGGGAGTTTCAGCAAACAGAGGCTTGCAGCTCTGTGAGGCACTTTGTGCCAAGGTAGTGAGGCAACAGCCGAAAACAAGAGTTCCTACTTCCAGCTGGTTCCACTGATGTTCTCAGTTTCCTACAAATTGCTTCAGGAACTCCAGCCTGACTGCCAAGCATCTTTGTGCTCTGCTCTTAATCTGCCCTTTATGAAAGGAAGATGGAGGAAAAAAATAACAGGCCTGGGGGGGAATCTGTGTGGGGAAGCTTTAATCCACAGCAGAACAGTACAGTTCTGTCCCAGAGAAGGCCAAAGGAATAGAACCCACACACAACCACTCTGCAGACCAGGAATTTGCTGGCCAGGCACAGCAGCAACTGGAAGAGAAAGGGCTGCGGGCGTTCCTAACTCCAGTTCCTCTCCTCACCGTGAATTTAAGATTATCTCTGTGTCCCTTCCAGATGTTTGTAGATATCCTCATACAAGATAATTTTCAGCTAATGGATTGTAGCACTTCAAGAGTGCAACAGAGATAAATAGCTCGCATGGAGCTGAACAGGATTTCATGGCCAGCACATCTTCTGCCAGCCAATTTAAATTCAAGTTATTGCAGCCTTGTCTACAAAGCACTGATTGAGGAGAACCTAGAGACCCACAAAGCCACAGCAACAAGCACCCAGACTCACAGAACTGAGCTCCATCTAGGCTGCCCACCTGAAGGAGCTAACACTGATTAAAGAAAACATACAGAGCACAGGTACCAAGTTTTATGAGTTTTCTACCAGTTATTATCTTCTCCCAGCCCTTTAATATGTGCATCGTCAGGTCTGTGATACGACTGCAGAGAAATACAAGCAGGGCAGCCTGCAAGGATGATCTCAACTCCCACAGCTTTCTTATTCCCTCCACATTTTCATTCATTTTCTCAACTGTCCACAACTACCAACAGTATTTAATCTTAGTCCAGACTGCTAATGGCCTAGCAAATGGAGAAACTCACTACCCCACCTAACTACATGACAGTGACTTCACTGTGGGTGGTAATGGTTGATTTATACAGCCAGCTATTTTCACCTGTAAATACCCAGATGATTTTGCTAAACTGACTGAATTATTTAATTACAGTGTTTCTATGTGGGCAGCTGCAAACAAGACCATACTTGCTCTACAGGTCTCCAAGACAAGAGAATGAGAGCCAGCTCTGGTCCAAAAGCCAGAGTCATGATTGTAAAGCACAAAAGCAAGCTGACAACTCAGATGTATGTATGTTAACTTTAGAATGGAGCCATTTGAACTGCACCACTTGCAAAACAGAGCTTGTCAGTTCTTCCCAGGAGCAGAGAGCATGCAGAACAAAGGCACTGTATCTAATTTATTCTGGTACAGAGTTACTCTTGCTCTACCCATTTTCTCAGCCACTTGTGTTGAAGTCAGATGCTTCACTCTAGCTCTGTGTCCTTTGGAGATCTGCAAGACACACTGGTGGACAAGACACACTGCAACCCTACCAGGCCAAGCTTTCCTGTCTGTGGCATGGGGACCACCATTACAATAGAATTCATAAGATAGCAATGTGCTTAGTTGCATTAGCAAGCACATGAGCATTCTAAACCACAACAACAAATCGTATCACCATCACTGACCATTTAATATTCTAGTGGAGATGGTGATGTGATGTAACAACAACATCAGAGAAAAGTTCTCAAAAGTTCTCAGAGCCTTTAGAGCATGACAGAGCACATGGTGTGAGTGAATCATGTGTGTGAATAAGCAAAACAAATACACCACACATTGCTATAGGGAGCTGCTACAAACTCAGTACATAACTGAGATGACTAGTGAGGGACACAGGCCAGCCACGTTCAGCTGGTGAGCATCACTTACCGGGTCACCTTCTACCACCTCCCCTTTCTGGTTTTTAATTACCATCACAATCTGAGCTTGAAAAGTGATGATTAATACTGGTCCCTGCTCCATCATTTTTCCCATGGCCAGCTGCAATTAAAGAAAACTCTATTAGAAAATGAAGCGTTTTTGCAGATTAATGTAAAAGCATCAAGTATTTAGCACAGCTACACAGCTAAACAATCCCACTGTCTCACAGCACCAAACCTAGTTTTCTTCATCAGGTTATACTTTCTCTGTTCAAACACATGCTACAAGCCTTCCTGCAAAGAATTTTCCCAACACCTTTCTCTATAGGGAGGTGCCAGCCTTCCTGGTAATCAATGACAGAATGCACACTTGCAATGCTCTTCTGCTTAATGAGAGGAAATCTGTTCTCTAGCACTGCAGTAACTGACACCATTTCAGTCAGGACTGGATTTCTGGAACTCATACAAGTCATTGTGCAATGCAAAGAGCAAGTTCAAAAACACCTGATGAGCCTAGATGTGTACAAGACCAGGGGGCCCCATGACATGCATCCCAGGGTCTGGAAGGAACTGGCTGATGCGGTTGCCAAGCTGCTCTCCATCATATCTGAAAAGTTGTGGCTGTCTGGTGAAGTCTCAGTGACTGGAAAAAAGGGAAACATCGCTTCCATTCATAAGAAAGAGAGAAATGAAGATCAGGGAAACTACAGGCCAGTGAGCCTCACCTCTGTGCCTGGGAAGATCATGGAGCAGATCTTCCTGGAAGATACGTTAAGGCACATGTGAGATGGGGAGGTGATCCAAGACAGCCAGCACGGCTTCACCAAGAGCAGATTGTGCCTGACCCATCTGGTGGCCTTCTGTGATGGAGTGACAACTTTGGTAAAGGGAAGGCAACTGATGTCATCTACCTGTACTGGTGTAAGGCCTTTGACATGGTTGTCCACCACATCCTTATCTCTAAATTGGAGAGAGATGGATTTCAAGGCTGTACTATTCAGTGGATAAAGAACTGGTTGAAAGGCTGCAACCAAAGGGTTGTTGTCAACAGCTCTATGTCCAGGTGGAGGCCCGTCACAAGTGGTGTCCTCCTGGGATCTGTCTTGGGACCGGTGCTCAACATCTTTATCAGTGACAAAGACGATAGGATTGAGCGCACCCTCAGCAAGTTTGCTGATAACACCAACCTGAGTGGTACAGTTGACACTGCAGGAGGACATCCAGAGGGACAAAACCTTGAAAGTAGGACCATGTGAACCTAATGAGGTTCAGCAATGCCAAGTGCAAGGTGGTGCACCTGGGTTGGGGCAATCCCAGACATGTGTACAGACTGGGAGAACAACTCTGAGAGCAGAGCTGCAGAGAAGGACCTGAGGGTCCCAGTGGATGAGAAGCCAGACAACAAGCCAGCAATGTGCGCTTGCAGCCTGGAATGCCAATGATATCCTGGGTTGCATCAGACAAGGGGTGACAGTGGGCAGGGAGGGGACTGTCCCCTCTGCTCTGCCCTTGTGAGGCCGCACCTGCAGTACTGCACCCAGGCCTGAGGCCCCAGCACATGAAGGATGTTAGAATGGGACCAGAGGAGGCCACAAAGATGCTCAGAGGGCTGGAGCACCTCTGTTATGAGAACAGGCCAAGGGAGCTGAAGGTGTTCAGGCTAGACAAGGGAAGGCTCTGGGGAGACCTGACTGCAGCCCTCCAGTACTTGTGGGGAGCTTATAAGCAGGAGAGAGACTGACTTTTTACACAGTCTGATAGTGGTAGGACAAAGGGGAGTGGCTTTAAACTACAAGAGGAGAGATTTAGATTAAATATTAGGAAGAAACTCTACTCGTGGAGCAGTGAGGCACAGGCTGCCCAGAGAAGTGTGGATATTCCATCCCTGGAAGTGCTCAAGGCCATGGATGGAGCCCTGGGCAGTTGGATCTGGTGGGGGGCAGCCAGCCCACAGCAGGGGATTAGAACTATATAAGGTCCCTTTCCAACCCAAGACATCCTATGATAATGCCTTCAAGCCAAGCATCTAAAATTGAAGTCCTTAAGTAAGGAATATGAGTTCATACACTGATATTTTAAAGACTTAATTTCAGTGCTGCAAAATCTGCAGAATGTGAATTCCTTTAAGCCTTTTGCATGTTGATTTTCAAACTCAGTAAACAATTTTTCTGGATCAGATCCCTCAGCACAATACCATGAACCTTTTCTAGGGAAATGCATTTAAAAATTTAAACCATCATCTCCCTTTTATGTCCCTTTCTTGCAGCACAGAGAGTGTAATATGAATTGCACTGATTACGTTCTATGTTAGTCATTTTTCAGCTAGGATAATGTAATTTTCTTGAGAAACTTTATGCAAAAATAGACATCCAAGACAAGTTAATAACAAAATGTCTTTCCAGACACCACTCAGAATCAGTGCAGAGTTCTATACTAATTAGTACCTACCCTACCTACCTACACCAAAAAAAGTTATTCAGCTTGCAAGGAAATCAAGCCATCTAGACTCTAATAACAGAGAAAAACTTTTGATTTAAATAAGATGCTTAGGAAAAAGGCCATGACATTTATTACTCCCAAAGCTTTACTTTGTTAGAACGTGTTATTTATTGCTGGATATTCAGGAGAACTGTAGATGCCGCAGAAATTCTCTTGCTCATTTGGCACATGCTTGTAGATAATGCCCAGAGCTACCAAAGAGGCATGACTTCCTCTGAATCTACATGGATGAGAGATAATAAGAAGCCTACCCAACATGGCTCTGAGAAGCTCTCTGCCTATTAATGGGTCGATGATTTTCTCGCTCCCTGTGCAATCACCAGGCAAGTCAGCTCCCACTGCTCTTTTGCAGGGCTACAGAAGGCAAACTCTTCCATCTTTTGTTGTAGGGCATCACCTCAGATGTTTCTGGAGCTCTCATGTGTGTTTCAAAAGGTGAATGTACAACCACCCCAACCCTCTCCTCCACTTACACGCTTCCTTTGAGGCAGAGATCATTATGGGATATAAAACACCTGATAAAAAGTGAGAATTTCTTTTTGAGACACCTTTGTCATTGAACAAAAGAAAGAAACCTGTAGTACAGTGACAGATAACACTAAAGACCTAATTAAATGAAGGCAGTACAGCAGACTTACTGGTCAGTACAACAGGAACACTTCAGGCTCCTGAGTAAAGAGGAATAGAGAGAGCATAATGACTGTGCAGACATTTGGCCAGAGCTGCCAACACAGCTCGTAAGGCAGCAATGCCATTACCTCCCCTACAACCACACAGAGCAGCACTTAGGTCTCTGATAACTGCTCCTGCACTGCACAACCTCGAGTCACATAAGCACCGTGTGTTATTATCCCAAGAAAGCATCAACGAAGCCCTCCATGGAAAGCACTGGATCAGTGCTATTTGCCTTTCACAGTCTTTGCTGGTGGTTAAGGCCAAGGTGCCCTGGCACAGAGGAGGCAAACCACAATGCTGTAACTTAGGCTTAATCACACAGAAGCAAATTACTCCCCCAAAGCTGTCCCATGTCTCTCTTCCTGCAGCAATGATCCGTTCCTCTGCTAGCAGACATGGTAAATAGAGCAGCATGAGGAGAAATAGACTCAAAGCAAAGAAGGAAACCCCTGAAATCATGAGTTTCTAATTCACCCCCCAAGATGAAATATAGAAAAGGGCACTCACATCAATGTTGTCTACGTCAAGAATCCTGGAGTGGAACTGGAGACCCATGGCTTTGGCTTGCTGGATTGGATGAGCAAGCTGACTGTAAGTCTAAATGAAGCAACAAACTTGTGTTACATGTTTGAATTTGCTCTGTCAAAGAAAAAGGAATTTTCTGCTTAGAGAGAACCATCAGAAAATATGAGAATAAAAGTCTTTTTTTTGCAAATATGCTTAACACATACATCTTGCAATATACCCGGCAAGCTACATCAAATGCTCTGGACTTCACATAACCAAACTCTTTCTAAAAACCCCGTCTCCCCTGGACAGAACAAGAGATCCATCATTTACAAGAGAATATGCAAACAAAGTGCACCTGATAGCCAAGGCACTTGCAGCTCTGATTTGACAGCAGACAGGGAGAAACAGTTTGGGAACGAAGCTGTTTTCCTCACACCCAGCCAGACCCTGCAGGCAGACCAGCAATTCCTGGCTGCTTTGAGGCACATATGCTTCATTATTTATGCATCAAGAACTGTTGTTGGGATTTGAATTTCAGCATTATCACAGCATCCTTGGCAGCTACCAAGCAAACAGGAGGAGTCCCTACCATGACTCCCCCACCACTGATCTTTTAACCTTCATCACAAGCATTCAAATGTAAATACCTGATGGAAGTATACTGAGAAAGTCACCAGAGTAAAGCTGGAATGACAGAATAGGGATTCTGGGGACAGCGGGCATAGGCAGCTTTGTTGGTTTACCTGCCTTACTGCTTTGTACTCTAACATGTTAGTGACCAATATCACAAACTTAACACTTTCAGCACGGTTCTGTTCCAAGAGCCTCCATCTTCTGGATTCTCATTTCTAGGACTCTCGTTTACTCCCTTGTCTGTTTTTATGGATAAGTCCTACAAGCTTAATTTCTGACTACAACTAGAAGGGTTTGTATGTTTCATAGATCACAGTAAATCTATTACTTCCCTCTAGAAATCTGAAAGGAACTTTACAGTATGATCTCAAAGGTGGCTTGAAACATAAAGAATTTCCCTTATTTTCAGGCCACCTTAAAATATCTTACTCTTGTACTGTGCAATATTGGTACAAAGGTGTTAATAACTAACAATCCCAAAAAATTTAAATACAGACGACTGTCCTTCCCCATGTGTGAATTTGCAGCCCCCTGGTGGTGCTGTGACTGGGAAGCAGTTACATTATTTTAAAGAAGCACAGGTCTGCAATGCCAACAAGAGAATTATTTTGGAACAGAGATAAGAGGAGAACAAATGCCCTTTCATGTTTAAATGCTACTGTCAGGTAAAGATCTGCTTTCATGAAGTTAAAAGAACAACAATACGATTACTGAATAACAATCAATTCATATTCATTTCTCCAATAAGTGCATCCAGTGATGAAAATATATACCAGCAGAAAAGTAAATGCACTATCTCACCAATAAATTTCATTTTTTGCAGTCAGATATCCAGGCTGCACATTATCTATGCTGCAATTTCAGAAAAACTTGAGCCTGCCAAGATTGCTGGGATACTGCAGTGGAGATTTGTTTGTTCAGTAGTTCCAGGGACAACCTGACTGCAAGCAGAAAATCATCACCTTTCAGGGTCAGCTCAAATGTCTCAGCACCTTTTCAGCCCATACCAGGATTCTGACCAGTGCCAGGACAAGAGACACAAACTGGAACCAAGAGGATCCATCTAAACATCAGGAGGCATTTCTTCGCTGGGCAGGTGGGGGAGCACCAGAGCAGGTTGCCCAGAGATGATGTGGAGTCTCCATCCTTGGAGATGTTCAAAAGTCATCTGGATACGGTCACAGGCAACCTCTAGGTGTCCTCTGTTTGAGCAGCAGATTGGACCAGATGAGTTCCAGAGGTGCCTTTCAACCCAAACTATTCTGTGTTTCCAAGATACAGAGGAATACAGGACAGACACAGCCAACAAACTCAGTCATTGCTGTACAGTTTCTTCACACTCAGCTGTGCTAGAACACAGCTGATCACAGAGAGCCACTGCCTTTCCTGTCATTCCTCCATAGCTTCAGGTTCCAGTGGCTCCTTAAAAGCTGAAGAGGGATTTGTGTGTTCACTTGGTTTTGCACAAAGCCTCCCAAAAACAGCCCCGTGTCAAGACACTCAAACAGTTCCAGGAAAATCAGGCAGTCATAGCAATACTGAGTCCATGTCAAATAACATTGGAAGTACGTGAATCGGTGCTGCAGAAGCACTAATTTGATTAAATCCCACGAAATCCCACAGTCTGAGATCCTGAAAGACTCATCAGTTTCTAGGGATTTCTGAATTCCAGGGCCTTAATAGCTCTGAGGTCATCACCAATAGAGAACAGACAGTGCACCAACCCTCAAAGGCTCTACTGAAGTCCATCCAAACCAAGAAGGGCTTTGAAGAACTGGAGCTAGCTGGACAGGTTTGGGATTAGCTCTCTATTTATTATCTCTCTCTAAACAGCATTCCTCTCACATCCATTCTACTCCAGGGTGCATGCTTGATTGCATTACTGTTTTATAGCATGAACATGTTTGATAGGGGAGCAGCGAGGCAAAGTAGGTAAGCAACATCACAGTCACAATGGCCACACAGCTTGCAAACAAAGAAAGCACAGCACACCTACTTAAAAGTAAGATTCATAACCTTTTCAGACGTTTTTAGTACTCTACTTACTGCCTCATAGCACCAATCTTTGAGGATATCAAGCTCTCCAGATATCATAGCCTAAGACAGAAAAAAAATATATATATATGACCACTAAAAAAATACATGCCGTATCAGAGAACAGAAGTATCAGCACTTTCAGCAGCAAACTGCTTTAAATCCTGCATCTTGTGAAGAGAAGCAAGAGCAAGAAGAATTGACAAAGAATTAATTAATTGCGAGCAAGAAGAATTAACAAAGAGGAGCAGCAAAAAGACCTCCTGTAAGCACATACTAAGGCAGATGTACATAAATCTTCAGTTAATGAAGATACAACCTATCCTAAACCATCACCAGAATATGCACTACCCAGAAATCCTGGGAGGTCTTATTTCACTACAGATATTACAGTTCCAGCCATACCTCTGATACATGCACCAGTCAGCCACCACAAAGACAGCAGTGGCAGAAAAACTAACACACATCAGTTTGATTATTTGTATCTGTAAGCATTGCTTTTGCTGTGTTTTTTTCAATTCACCCTACACTGCTACCTCTCAACCAGAGCATCAAAGTAGTTCTGTGTGTTTACTGGCAAGCATCAGATTGACATATGATCTTCCAACATCATTACGCTGCAAGATGAACAAAAATAACATTCCTTTCCCTTCAAACCTCAGTGTTTCCAAAGTCACACAGATCTCTCCAAACAAATTTCTGTTGTACCTCTTTGAATTTCCTCCTTTTGCTGTCTTTTCTGACATACTGTGACAGCAGAGGAACTATACACAGCTGTAGTTACATCTTTTATGTAGGCACTTTGTAGCATAACATCCTTTGAGTATATTTACACCACAGTCTTTAAAAACACTGTTTCAAACACTTCCTTGACCACTGCCAGAAATCCTCTCACTGAACAACTTGCCAGGACTTGTTCTTTTTAGCAGGCAGCTTCAGGTCATTTAGAATCCAGTAGTGCACGTGCAACCCCTCCATTGCCTTCACCAATAGCTGATATCAGCTCAGAACTGTTTGTTCACCTAGGTCACTCTGTGATTCTGCGATCCCTATTCCTAAGACTATTTTATGAAGGGTGGTGTGCAAATCGGGATGCTGCAGAAGCAAATAGAGCCCCAGATTTTAATGTTATCATTAGAAAACAAAGAAAAATCTTCCAAGCAATCTTCAATAGCAAAGGAAAAGAAATAAAACAAATGCATCCCACTCTGTCCCCAGCTTACCTCCAAGACATTGGGAATTATATCACGCTCACATTGCTTTAAGAAACGATCTTTGTCAAAGGATGGATCCACTTTGAGTATCTCCGTCAAAACCTCTGACATTTCTGTCTTTGAGAACAATCCACCTGATAAAACAATTCAGCAAGACCAGCAGAATGACAACTGTTACCAGAAAACAAGAGAAAAGGCAGATCTTGGGCTACAGAAAGAGGGAAGGAAGGGCCACCTTGAAACAGACTTAAGTTAGACTTGAGATTTATCCCACACAAACATTTGCCAACATACTGCTGACAGTAGGTTGCTACATCGAATGACTCTGAATAATAATCCATGCAAAATACTAAAAACTCTCAACACTCCTTCCCAAAGGTTAGTATCACAAGTATGACAACATCACTAACAGCAACAGAGCGAGAAGCCTAGACGTCCAGTTTCATAGCAATGATGAAACATTACCTATCAAGTCAGTGACTTTGTCTGTGACAGCTCTGGAAGCTCGAATGAACGCATTATCGCTTTCATCATATTTCATTTTCATTTCAAAGAACCCTGAAACAAGAAGAGATGTTAACATAGAGTCCTTCCACTGAGTTCCTGAGCAAGGAAAAACAAGCAATGGGTTGCAGATTAAACCTGCTAGTTCTCTTCTAAATCTCTTTCCTGATTAACAAGTTCCAGTTTCAAAAGCTAGCTTTCTCCTCACCTCCATGCAATGTTATCATCTCTTTATAACTGTAATTAACTATGGGATTGGCTCCTTTTACATGAACATTATCACAGGATCACAGTTGGAAGGGACCCACAGGATCCCTGAGCCCAACTCCCAGCCCCACACAGCACCACCCAAACCCAAACCCTTTGGCTGAGAGCAGTGTCCCAACGCATCCTGAGCTCTGGCAGCCCAGGGCCGTGCCCTCTGCCCTGGGGAGCTGCTCCATGCCCAACACCCTCTGGGGCAGAGCCTTTCCCTCACCCCCCGGCTCTCCCCTTGCCATTCCCTGTCACTGTCTCCAGAGAGCAGAGCTCAGCGCTGCCCCTTCACTCCCTGCAAAGGAGCTGAAGTCACCTTGGGGCTCCCCTCAGCCCCCTCTCCTCAGTTGTGGATGCACCCACTTGTGCTGAAGCTGCTGGCTGGAATGACTGCCAAACCACTCTCCATCATCTATGCAAGGTCACGGAGAACAGGAGAGATGCTTGAGGACTGGAGGAAAGCCCATTTCACACCAGTCTTCAAAAAGGGCAAGGAGGACCCAAGAAACCACACGCCAGTCAGCCTCACTTCCATCCCTGGGGACACTGATGGAACAACTTACTTGGGATGCCATCTCCAAGCAAGCAGAAGAGAAAAAAGCTGTGTGCCCTGCTGGTCAAGAAGGCCAGTGGAACTCTGGGGTGAATTAAAAAGAGTGTGGCCAGCAGGGCAAGGGAGGTGATCCTACTCTGCCCTGGAGAGGCCACATCTGGAAAGCTGTGTACAGTTCTGGACTCCCCAGCTCAAGGAAGACAGGGAACTTCTTGACAGCAAAGGGCTATAAGGATGGTTATGGGCCTGGAACATCTCCCATATGAGGAAACACTGAGAGCCCTGGGGCTGTGTAGCCTGGAGAAGACCGAGAGGGATCTGTTCAGTGCTTATCAATATCTGAAGGATATCTGTCAAGATATCTGTCAAGAGGATAGAGCCAGGCTCTTTTGGTGGAGCCCAGTGACAGTACAAGGGGCAATGGGCACAAACTGGAACACAGCAAGTTCCATACAAACATGAGGAAGAACTCCTTTACTGTGAGGGTGACAGAGCGCTAGCACAAGCTGCCCAGAGAGGTGGTGGAGTCTGCTGCTCTGGAGATACTCAAAACCTGCCTGGACACTTCCCTGTGCAACCTGCTGTAGGGAACTTGCTTTATAGCAAGGGGTTAGAGTTGATGATCTCCAGAGGTCCCTTCCAGCCTCTACAATTCTGTGATTCTCTGGAAGAACTCCTGCAAAGCAAGATCTTGAAGGCAAAAAGAAGATAAAACTGATGGTGGGAGCAGAGAGCAAACCCATTTAAACAGATGAGCACTGTTGCAGTAAAGTAAGTGGAAATGGTGGGC
The DNA here is from genome assembly GCF_002078875.1 of Numida meleagris. NCBI lineage: Eukaryota > Metazoa > Chordata > Aves > Galliformes > Numididae > Numida > Numida meleagris. The sequence goes on from NC_034435.1 coordinate 409,588, forward strand.
TTGTTTTGCCCTATCTGTCTCAAGACATAATTAGACCAGAACCACAGAAGATAGTTGCAAGATAACAGGTACTGTACAAAGCAGCTTCTTCCCACTATGTCAATTAACAACTGGAATCTTGAAGCTTATCCTTCAAACCAAACTAAAAAAAAAAAAAAAAAAAAAACTTGCAGTGTTCTTAGTACAGGGGATACACAAAGGGAGAATGCAAATTGTAGAGCTCGGTGCAGTCACATCTGCAGTGTTGCCTGAATTGCCACACCACGGTCTAAAAAATATGCACAAAAAAGGACAGAATACACAGACAGCTCATGCAGATGACACGGGACTTGAGGATGCAAAATGTGAAGAGTTTTAGCAGCTGTGAGTATCTCCTTGGACAGACTAACAAAAGGGAGGTAAAAACCCACTCCTGGACACCACCCAAGGAACTGGGGAGAAACACAGTCCAAATTTAATTATTCACTTTTATACCACTTCTCTCCTTAACATGCAATTTGCCCTGCAGCACACAGGCAGCAATTACTTTGATTTGTTGCAGGATCCTGGTCTCAGGCTTTTTCATGCCCAAGTATAAGCATCTAGAGAACTATCAAAAGTCTGTGCCCACAGCAGTACAGATACCCAATATTTCTAGATTTTAATTTTTTTCAATACAAAGAAGTGACGCAAAGTCCCACATATTCCAGAGTCCTAAGCAGAGGACAACAGAAATGAGCTTACTGAAAACAAGACTTTTCATCACCATAAGCTCAAGGACGAGAGTAGATCTGCCTAACCTACACCCCATGACATGCACTTATATGTGTCCTTGTCTCCTGACAGCGCACAGATGGATCAAGAGTTCTTCAAGCAATTGTGAAAGCAAGTTTTGGTACTTAGAGTGAGTGAGACTGACCAAAGACAATGCCTGATTCGGGGGATGGCAACTTAGGAAAGCTGCAGTCTTGTCCATTATGCATACCTCCCATTCACATCACCTCACAGCAACAGCTATAACAACACAATGCTGTGATTAGCATTCTGTTGGGACTAGTTGCACAAATGGCATCAGATCCCACAAGGCAAGAATCAGATCAGAGAAAATAACATGCTACTACTTCGTCTTTGCTACACCTACTATTGAAGACCACGTTGTTGTCCTTGAAATCTTTCCACTGCTGATACCATCTTGAGTCCTTGTGTAGCACCATACCCATGGCCTCCCTAGAAAGTACAACAGACAGGAACTTGTGAACAAGTAACTCAGAGGCAAGAGAGAATTAAAAAGGATGAACATTCTGATGAATACCACTGAAGCACACAGCGGTACTGAGGCTGATACACAGCATAACAAATACATGATTTAGTGGAGGCAAGGCACTGCAGACAGCAAAGAAGCTCACGCTTAGTCCTGCCAAACAAAACTCAATAGCAAGATGTTAGAACTGAGAAAGTGTAACACATGCAAGTTAGCTTCATTTTAGAACATTACATACACACTCTACATTTTTAAATTCCCAGCTTCACTATCAGAAGATTCAGTATCATAAACTTACAGTAGAACCTTGCTCTCATATCTACCTGCTCTGCTCGTTTCAGCACTTGAATTTTAACCTGATCTGTAGGTTTAAAACATTTCTGTGTATAATCTGATAAAGATTTGCCCTAAATTGCATAAAATACGTACTCATTAGCTTCAAATATTCGCTCCTCTTTAATCCTCTCGCCTGAGAATTCTGTTCTTTTCCGTAGACGCTCCGGACGTTTGTAAGGACCAGTCTGCCCTAAAACACTTTCATCTATTTCCTTCTTAACAGTTTCTACTCCCTGAAAGGAAAGCAATCCTATTAGGATGATTTACTGTTCCCTCTTCTTTCCCATGAAAATTAAAATTGCTTCTGTCAAAGGAAAAAGACAAAGATAAGACCATGTGTTATTTTCATCTCTCTCTCAGCAAATGCTTCTTTGCTGATACGTATGGACAAAGACAGCAGTACCAAGGCCTTGTGCTTAAAAAGTCATGTCTGGGACAGCAAGCCGATGGCTGTACTGAACAGTGCAGTATCTAATTTTATATTCAGCACAAGTTCAGTTGATCTGTGTCTGCAGCACTAGGTCCCAGATAGGTGTGGGACTTAGGTCTGTACCTGAGAAATAGCTTTGAAGGCTGCTGTCTTGCCTAATTTCTCTCCTCCTTTTGTCACTGATTCTGCTGACTGCTTTGCTGTTTTTGCTGCTTCTTCCACACCTTCCTTTATCTTCCGGCCAATATCACTCTTACTTACTTCATCCAAACTCTGGAAGAGAACAGAGAAGAAAAAGTCATAAAGACACATGTGAAAGCACATTTTGTATAAGCCTTTCTTAAGAATGCTAAAGACCTAATGTACGTGCAATAGGACTAACCAACCCTAAGGTGAATACAGTTTTTTATATATATATATACAAATTTATATTTTAAAATTTATTTTATATATATATGTATATATAAAATATATAATATATTAATATATAATATTAAATATATAATAATATATAAATTATATAATAATAATATAAAAATTTATAATAATATATAAATATATATGTAAATCACAGGGGAGATTTACTGGGATAGAGTGGCTTGGAGCTGAATCTCAGCCAACACCTCTGTGCAGGACAATTCAAACTACTCAGAGCAACATACACATTTGTAATAGCTGCTACTCATACATACAAAAATTATTTTTCCTGATCTCAAAGAGAAGGACCAATGATGCCAGAGTTAAAATATTCCAGTGCTCTCCTTCGAAACAATCAGGACGTACTACTTCTTAAGAGAAGACATAGTAGAGGCTGAGATAGCTCTCTGCTATTCAAATCTTTCTGCAGGATTAGCAAATGCATTTCTCCATCTAACATACTCATACAGATCACTTAGGCTGTGTTTACAAGAGCCAGGACCTAGCATGCAAGAGGTTAAAAGGATGGTGCAAACTGCTGGTCACGCTTCCACAATGAATAAAAGCTCCTGTACCCCGCTGAAGACTGCCTCAATAACCCAGTCTTGCAACAGCTGAATTCAGATGCTGTAACACTGCAGATCAGCTTCTACAGGTGCTATACACACCTTATTTTTCTCCATATTTAAAAGACTGTAATGAAAATTCCACAGAGATTTACTCAAGAGACGAGAGAGAACACAAAGCGTAGCAACCACTCCAATACATCTGCTGCTCGGATGAGCTCAGTACATAACAAGAAATGAAGTTAATGAGCAAAAGTTTCAGTGCTTGCTTCCACCCTACAAGAGAGCTTGCTTAATTGCTCCAAAAATCGAGCTGCATAGATACAATCATCCTCTTTCGTAAGTGCTAAAGAACAATATGCATCATCTTCAACCTCCAAACGTGAAAGGAACTGCTGGATACTCTGGCATCACCTGTCCTATACAACATACAACAACCAACTAAGAAATCTGTCATACATTAATTGATGCAACTTTGATAAGAGCTCTATCCTTTAAGATCTGGAATAGTGACATCCTTTGAAAGAGCAACTACCTGGCATCAAGAAAAACAAGAAAGATGATAATTCAAATACACACAGAACCTAATCTCTGAGCTCTCTTAAGGAAAGGTGATTCCGCAGATGTGTTTTACCTCTTTAACTGTACCAGTTATCTCTTCAAGTTTCTTTTTAATTACTTCTGAGGTCTTCACTGTTTCAGATTCAATGGTTTTCTGTGGAAAAAAAAAACTTGCTGCATGTAGTAATGAGGACAGAAGATACTCATTCAAAAACAGCTCAGGGCACAGAATACCCTATTCACACTAATTTAGGGCAGGAAAAGCTACAACTGCTCAGGCCTAAGTAGGATTAATTGATTTATCTTTCTTCCTAACATTCAGCAAACAAAACACATATTCTTACTGAAAAAAATCAGAATATAACACATTCTCAGCTGGATAAAATCTGTCTTACGGTGCATGCTAATTGAGTAACCAGCATAAGTATTTAATTACTGCAAGTAATGCTGTTTAAAAGTCTTCAAAGAATGCAAAAGAAATATTTAAACACTGTTAATATTAAATGTAATGTCTCTATATTTCATCAGCTTGTTAACTGGGAAATCCAGTGAGTAGTCGCTGGGAAGATTTTTCCTAGGAAAAAAACACTCTAGGGCAACCATTTACCTGTCAGTGTTTCCAGCCAAGCAGAACTTCTCACAAAAAAAAAGACATGCTAACTAATAAATAGTTCATTTGCAGAAGGACTCAAATTTAACATTAAAAACAAAAGTAGCTTAGCAAATAGGCAGTGAAAACGTCAAAGGAATTCATGAGAAACTTACATATTTCCTCCTTGCTTCTCGAAGTGCATCAGATTCCTCTAGCTTTTTAGCTTCATCGCGGAACTTTTTAATACTTTCTTTCATCTCTTTGTTTTTTGCTAATTCTTGTTTGATGTTCTCCACAAAACCTGATATAAAACCTTTTCTTCCTCCTGAAGAGTAACATCTAGACTAAAGAAAATTGTTACATGTTGCAGAATCCAAAGAGAAATTAAACAAGTATCAAAGCCAGCAGATAGATCTACTTCAGCCAAGCACTAGGTCGCTTCTAACATACTAAATGTTCTGGTAATTATATCATTACTTTGAAAAAGAAGCATCTCCCCCTCAAAAAAGCCAAGTGTCTAACTTATGTTTGATGCCTCGTAGAATACATCTACGTAGCCAACAAGGGGCAGACACTAACCAGGCTTGAAACAGTTTGGTAGGCAGTTACTAGAGCATGACTCCTGACCTATGTCACTTAAATTCAGCCACTACAAAAAATCCTTGAATGCATCACATGAATCTTGAAAAGGTGAAACTTTCAGTGTCAAACTGCTGCTGCTTGGAAACACACCCAGCAGATACAGCACTCTAGTGGGAAACCAGATTCAGCCTGAAGTACAACATTCAGTCATTAGCCAACCTGGTTGATCTCAGAGACAGGCCTGCTCGTTCTGTACACAGCACCACTGTGGACTGCAGGAACTGGGTATCTTCTAGGCATAAGCCATATGCCACTAATGAGACATTTCTGCAACAAAAGCAAGATCAAGTTAGCACACAATATGAGATGACAGCAGTCCTGAAAAGACAAGAAAGGAAGGCAAGCAAATGGACAGTCATCTCCAGAAGCAGATTCAGAGTGCTGCTGAAAAACCCCGTTAGGATGCTTCCTTAGGATCATCCACAAAGCTTTTTTAATGCGTTTGAGCAGTGCTACAACCACTGAGAGGTTCACTCCCTGATTCACAATCGCAGTCCAAGACAGGACAATGTACTTTCCACACTGAGAAAGCTGAAAAAAACGTATGTGCTCCGCAGAACCCTGAGCCAGAGCCTCTGGAAGCTCAAAGCCAGAGACAGACTAAGCAAACTACGTTCCCCCGCTGAGCCTTACTCGCAGCACAGGTCGTTGTGCTGCTGCCGTGGAAAACGAGCGGTGTGGGTGAGGACGCGAAAGGGGATGGCGGACCCCGAGGACTGAGGACCGGAGCGGTAGAAGGGCTCAGAAGCGGGAGAGGAGGCGGCCCCGCCCCACGCCGCGCCGGCCCCAGAGCTCTCCGAGTTTCCCCAGCCCCGCTCCCCGGCGGCGGCTCCCGCTGCCCCATCGCAGTCTCGCGGCGCGCCCAAGACCCGAGGAACCGGCCCCGTGCGGACACAGCGCCCGCGCTCACCCGGCAGCTGCCCGCTGCTGCCGCCGCCATTTTGGGAGCCGAGCGTGTGACCCCCCGCGTGGCGCGCGGTAGTGACGTCGTCCCTGCGACGTAGTGACGTCACTTCCGCGCGCTAACGCAAGACGCCTCCTGGAAGGGAAGTGCGGCTGCGCGGGTCCGGGCGCAGAGCCGGGCGGCGTTTGCTGCCCGTCAGTACAACCCTACGCGGACCGACAGCAGGGGGAGCTGCTGGAAAGGGCGGGAACTTCTTATGCTAACTTCTCATGATTGAGAAAACAAAGGTCAATCGAAAATAGTTCAATAGTTGGAAGTGTGCTGAAGGCACTTCAAGGAAACTTAGGGAGGGGAGAAAGCGCTGAGCAGGGTCTGAGCAGTTCCTCCCTTCACGCAGTTCCAGACAAGTCTCCATCTGAAGCATTTTTCCCCTCAGTTAGCATTTCTAGCCCCTCTGATTCTTGCACTGCAATACAGGAATAGCATAAAGCAGAGTAGAGAAGGGCCCTTCCACCAGAAGACCAGTTTGGCAAGCTTTAGCTTAACAACAACCATATGATTACGCTCCAGCTTGCTTTCTAATCTTTAGATAATATCCCTGAGCAACAAAAAGTTGTGGTCCTCACTCTTTACTTTCTCAGTATCTTTGCCTCTGAGCCAACAAAGTACAGAACAAAGCCCACAAGGAGAATGTTAGCTGATGTCCTGTTGCTGTCCTAGCTCCTGCCTTTGGTACCAGTGTATGCACAGCCCCCAATGAAGTCCACATTAGGAAGAAAAAAAAACACGTGGTTTTTAAATTTGTTTTCAGTTCAGGCCTCAGAATGGCACTGACACAACCAAAGGCGCAGGATACTTTATTTTTTTTTAAGCCAGCATTGCCACTGAAGAAAAATTAGCCCCAGTACTTTTGCAAAGAGTGGTCATCCAGGTCTGAAGACGGGAATCCAAGGTCTCCTGTGTGCCAATGACATTAAGCACTAACACGGATGGTCAAGTGCATCATTTTAAAGTCTGATTCATGCAGTCACGAACTGACAGCCAAAAGGAACATTCTTGCTTGACACTTCACAGGAGAACACGAATTCTAGTTTTACTGAGCTCAGTTTACAGATAGTTTTGCAAGCACAGGATGTGCTGCCAGTAATGGATGCGATGACTGAAATCTTTAACTTGCATTTATTATCAAAGTCATACTGTTTACATCTGTAATGTCAACAAGATGCCACAACTACAAAAAAAGATTGTGCACATTGCAGTTTCAATGCAAAAAACAGTAAAATGGAAATCCATTTGTTAAAAAAGTAATTAAAATTACTCCAGAAAGCAACTGAATCGTTTTAACACCTTTACATCCAGTCAAATTAAAATGGTTAACAAGAAAAATACAAATTCAAAAATCTGGTATCAGTGTTAAAAAAGCAACTACTTAAGCATTTCTATCAATTCGCACATCTATCTCCCTCCCACGGAGCTGGATCCCATTCATCATGCGGCAGGCTCTCTCAGCTACTTCTGGGGACTCAAATCTAACCACACCACATCCTTTCGATTTCCCATTCTCCATCTTGATATCAGCATACAGCACGTGACCTTCAAAAGATAAGAAAGGTTCTTGTTTAATCCAGTACGTACCACGTAACTATCAATTCACAGACCTCTGCCTTAAACCACAGAAAGCACACCTTTACAGTCTAACGTTATTTTGAAACTTAAAGCCACAGGATGACTCTACCAAGTCACTGTATTAAAGGAGAGTCCTCAGTTTAAAGTATGAATTAATTCAAACTTGTTCTGTCAATTCTCTCAAGTGCGATGTATCAGAAGTAGATGAATACAGCAAAATTAATGAGCTCTGCCCAACTTGCAAACACACAGTTCACATCATAACTGATGAGGCTGGCACTTGGCAAGCAGTAAATATCAGAGAACAAGGCGAGGGGATAGCAGATACTGCCAAGAAGAACTACCAGAAGCAGATCAGCCCACCTCCAACAATATCCAGCAATCCTTTCAGCTACTCGATTTGTAGTTCTTTTACTACCACTATTATTATTTTTTGCACGTCTTTTTTAAGGACAGTTTCCCCAAACCAACTATGTTCACTTGAATACAAAACATCTGTGCCAATACTTGTCATTAGTCATTAGCCTTCTGCTGTAGAAATAAACCTTGTAATTCATCCCAGATTTCCATTCCTATCTCTTTCCATAACCACAGAGAGTCTACCCACGTAAGCCCAACCTGTGAAATAGAGAGGAGCCTAAATTGAGCAGTGAGCTGAGAAAGAGCATACATTGAGTGGGTTATCAACTGGCCAGTAAAAACATTTATTTCCTCTCAACGCTGTAGAAGTCTTTTGGGCAAAGCAGGATGGTAAACATCCCCAAAACACCTGTCAACACTGAGATTTAACACTTCCAGGTCCGAGTGAAATTTTAGTTAACGTACTAGTGTGTATGACGGAAAAGTAGTTCCTGTCTCTCACAGTAATCAGTAAAGATTGCCAGTGATATAACTTACCGCATTCATTAAATTTATCTTTCAGCATTTTCCATGTAAAATCAAAGGGCAGCTGTGAAAAAGAGAAGAACAATTACTGAAGATCTGTTAAACAACCTGTGAGTACTGCCAACCCTTCAAAAGCTTTCTATCCTGGGACAGCCACACTTGAACATATTTATTTACAGGTGCAGAAAGCTGTTCTCCTGTTAAGAAAATATCTTCCACTCACAATGGTCTACCTAATTCCACCTTTGCAGCATCCAATATTAAATATTGTAACGGAAGTCAAGAGAACACAAATGAGATTGACACAGATAGGAAGAAGGCTACTCACATTTCTCACAAATATTTGACAAGCTTTTCTGGCCACCCCAGCTGCAGGTCCTCCAGTTCCTCCAAGGGAGCCTGCAAAATTGCCTGCAAAGTTTCCACGTTCCATTTCCATTGTTCTTTCAAAATTGCTTCCCATTGCAAGTCCCATGCGATCTATGCCTGCTCCCATGCCCTGTCCCATAGCAGGACCCATTCTTTCCATATTAGTGGCTCCAATGCGCTCCAAGCCCATTCTCTCCATGCTAGCAGCACCCATACGATCTATTCCTATTCTTTCCATAGGAGTGGCACCTATGCGATCCAAGCCAGCTGGCATTCTCTCTATGACCTGACCCATTCCAGTTCCCATTCCAGCAGGGACCATACGCTCCATACCTATACCCATTCTATCCATGCCAGAACCCATACGTTCTACACCTGATCCCATTCTATCCACAGTGGTAGCAACACGATCAATGGCAGCACCCATTCTCTCAATACCAAAGCCTATGCTAGAACCCATTCTTTCTATGCCAGAACCCATTCTCTCAATAGCTGGTCCCATCCTCTCAATGTTAGGAGCGATGTGATCTATACCCAGAGGGGCCATTCGGTCAATTCCAGAACCGATACGATCCACATTGGAACTCATGCGATCCAAAACAAGACCCATCCTGTCTATTTCTGACCCTACTCTCTCCATCCCATGACCCATCCCAGAAGGTATTCTTTCTATTCCCGAGCCCATACGATCAATGCCAGGTGCCATCCTCTCAATCCCAGGAATGCTGGCATTTCCACCACCTGGAACAAAACATACAAGCTATCAATAGTCATACACAGACTAACAAACTTAACACACACACACACACACACACACACCAACATTACTCAATTGCTTTCAGGTATCATTAATCAAAAAAAAAGACTTCATGATGTGTGTGTTGCTGTAGAAAATGAAGTAGTTATTTCAGATAGGAGGAATACTGTTGTTGATTATTCAGATTACCATGACTGCAACACACTTTAGGAGATTGGTAATCTTTTCAGCCCATGTACTACAGCCAGGCAGGAGAAAAGCTTATCCCTAATGTATGCTCTGATTTACATTCACTATGTACAGTGAAAACCAATACACACAAAAGGAGAAAAGTCCGATGGCATAGGCAAACCTGGGAGAAGATCAGGTGGCAAAAGTTAGTATTTACATTTCAGCTGGCAGCTGTTCTGCACAATACATTGGGGGGGGGGGGGGGGGGAAGCAAACTCCACACAAGAACCACTGCAGTATGGCCACAGTACAAAGCTCAAAAAGCATGCTCAGCCTTTTAGCGTGGAAAATATGAACAGGCTGTCTGTGCCATAGAACAGAAGCAAAAAATGCGGTTTCTAGATTTGCCTCATAAAACTCCTTGAGTTGTCCTGACTATGCTACAGTCTTCTAACTCCAGTAGTAAAAGGTTTAGTCTCCTCTCCCTTAGGACAAGTTCCTGTTGTACATGCCATCTTTTATCTATCAAGTTTAACACTACAGCACTTCAGAAACATAACTAAAAGAAACAAATAAATAAACAAAACAAAAATCCAAGAAAAACTCCTAAAGTTTGACTTGGGGAGAAAAAGCCTTGAAGGAACTATCTACTTAAATCCTCTAAATAAATGTAATGAAGAGGAATCAGATATTGAACTCTAGCTTCTCCATTTTGAGTTTCAGTATCTTAAATAAGAAAGAATGAGTTTTACTTGTGTGACGTTTATTACTTGCTCAAGAAATATATATATTTAAGTTCTTTAGTGAAGTGACAGAAGTAAACACATTATTTTTCTCAGCTGAAAGACAGTAGTGTTCTGCATTTAGCTTTAGAATCTCTGAGAAAAGCACTAACCCCATGCTGTCAGCCAGAGACAACTCCTGGTTATTTAAATGTTGTTATTCAGTCATCAAGCTTTTTTTAATTACTTTGATTAAAAAAACGCCGTTCTTTAAATAAAAGATCTAATTTTATAAAGAGACATCTCAGTTCTATCAGCAACACTGCACTGCATTTTACTGCGTCATTTCTAGAAGTTCTGCTACAAAAACAAAGGTTACACCACATTCTTCTTACCTACTGGGTAGGCTGCAGGCTACGTTATAAGCCTGGGTCATGCACCAGTCAGAACTTTCCCACACATGCATATGGAAATTTGACACAAAAGTCACCAAGTAGTGTGTTAGACCATCGAAAAGTTTCCTGTTCCACTTGAAATTCCATAATAGAACTCATAGATCACTACTGTTACATATATGTCCGATCAAAAATGAAGTATTAGAGCAGCTACTTACAAAATATGGTCTTTTTTTAAATAAAAAAGCATGCACTATTTTTTTTATGCACAGTTCAAGTATTTCCAGTAGAACGTACACGTACTTTGCTTAGTATACTGACCTATTCCTCTCTCCAAGGTGTCTCCAAAACTACGCGACATTCCCATTTCATTTCTTCCAAATTCTCTCTCAAATCCTCCACCCATAGCACGATCCATCTCTGTAAAGATCAAGTTTGATTATGTTCTTTGGGGCACCTGAGTAACTTCTCAGAGAACATTTTAATGTAGGCATAATTTTTAAAGATTAACAGCAAGGCAAATTTCTGCTACATCCTCCTGATTATTTCGTCTCATCTTTCCAAGACAAAAACACTACTGACAGAAACAACATAAATCAATTTAAATGCAGACAAGGCAGATGCTTTGCCCTGGAGAAGTCTTCCTGGTGAATACAAACAGAACACAGTTCATCTTGTTCAAGGCAACCTCAGCAAAGCACTTTTTTTTTTGTAGTTGGAGTCAGTAAGTGCCTTGCAGACAATGCACCAGATGGAAACCTTAAGTTTTTCCAATAAAAGCTGGGAAGAGGAGAACGACCAGTCTCCGTTACTACAGTTTCAGAAAACAGAAGTACTTCTGCCAGACTCAGGAGTGTGATAAGTAATAACCGATGAGTGGTAAATAACCCAATGCCTACCGCTCATTCTGCCCATGTTCATTCCAGCTGGAAAGCGACCAATGTTTTCCATGCCACCAAAAGGACCTTCCATTCCTAAAAGAAAGTATTTTTCCAGGGATTCTTTAGCAATGCATTGAAACTTAACACTACACCTCACCAAAATAAGCTTTTCGCAGATCGTTTTCACAGGCACCAAGACAACTCTGTATCACAGATTCACAAAATTTGGTCGGACGTTGGTCATATCTTATTTCCTAAGCCAATGTCAGGCTTAAGAAGTTACATGTCCACACCATGGTCATGTTTTCCTTGAGGTTTCAACCCTGCTTTATACAGCATTTTTTTTAATATCTGAAAATGAACAAGTCTTTACTAAATGGGTGACTATTTCACAGAGAACACAAATACCTGCTAGTCATATGTAGCTAAGTTGACACAGTTTTCAAAAAACCCAAGCTATATATATTTCAAAAAAATAAAGCTTACCTCCCATTTTATTCATTCCAAAGCCCATGCCTTCCATTCCCATTCCTCAAAATAAAAGAGAAAGCTTTATATAGCAGATGTAATTCTACAAAGCTTCAGCCATTAGACTGGCTGTAGAAATAGAGATCATACAGTACATTCACTCTTTCACCTGCAAAACTTACATGTGATAGCTCTGAGTAAATTGAACATTCCTTCTCAAAAAGAACTAAGTGGAAAAAACCCATAGGCATTTATAAGCTGAAAGCTGAATGTGTGCTACTTTTTAGGTGGCTCTTTAAAACTTTTTTCTGTTTAAACATACCCTAAACATAGATTTGCAAGCCCACTAACAAGTATTAAGAGTAACAGATGGTTTTAAAAGTTTAACGTATATTTGCAGTGTCTGCTGCTCATGCTCAAGAGTCAGAAAATGAGAGCTGTGCCTTGACCATGATAAAAAATAAAAATGGAGCAATCTGTTAAGTTCAAGTTTCCATTATCAGGCTCATTACTTAGCTCAATAAAAATTCATATGGCTTTAACACTCCTAATACACTTCAACTCTTTTCGTAGGCAAAACAAAGCTATCTACCCTCTACACAGCTTAAAGCTCTCATGAAACAAAGCATAGGAGTAATCTTCTTACCTCCAGGTCCCATGTTGCCCATTCCCATGCCTTTGTTTAAATGATTTGCATCAATAGGTTGACCTCCAGGTCCTAATCCCATGCCAATACCACCAAGACCATCTGAAGAAAATATTCAGATATCAAAAAAGCCTTGTTTCCATAATTTGACAAAACAGCAAGTTTTATTCTTAAGTAATTTACTTCCATTCTCCAAAAAAAAATCTTGCTGTGTTCCCACTTTGGGGTACATAGTTAATGCATGAAAATGTAAATCCAGAGTAGATATGTCCCAAAGGAGACTGAAAACTAACCTCAATTATTCTTTCTTATCATCCAGTTTTTATCTCACTACTGAGAAAAGTTGTTTTTTCTGTTTGACTGGTTTTAAGCTGACTCCTGAAAAATAACTGGCTAGAACACTGCTTATTTTGTGCAACTCCTCAATCTGAGAATAGAGTGGGCAATTTAGTGTAAACAACTTCTAACCTTTTCACAATAATACCTTTGATTAACAAATGGCTTATTTCAGTCTTTGCCAAGGTTCTGCCCTTGCAGGTAAGAATTTAAACAACCACAAGGTTCCACCTATCATTATGACAGCCACCTATACAATTCAGAGCACACAGCCAGCCTCTTCCCTAGAGAATCAAAGAACATCATCCCCAGACACAATATTTGAATCTTCCTGCACCCAAGAGAATTATGGATTCCCCAGTCCAAAAATAATATAAAATTATAAAAACCAAACCATCTCATTTTCCTCATAGTTAATCAGGAAGGAAAATTTCTTTGATTGCATTTGAACCAAGTAACGGCTCAATGGCATTGTCTATGAGAATATAACTTCCTTGTTTAGATCTCAACATAATGATCTTAGGAAGTGTTGAATTTTGTTTTAAAGCACCATGAGATAACATTCTTCCCCCCTCCCATAACCGCCCCCCCCCCAAATTAAAGGCCAAGAAATATATTTCCATAATTACTTGTTCCACTTTATACAAAGATAATTAAACCAGAAACCAACGACTTTCTCTTGATTAGGTATACTATTATAGAAAGTCAAGGCAGCAAAAAAAAAAAAAAAGAAAAAAGAAAAAACATAACCAAAACAACTGTGGATGATACTGCTGCTGAACAAGGCTCTGGCAGATACACAGATAACTGAACTAACTACGGGACGGACTGATGAGCACTAAAATTTTGCAAGGTAGCAGCACACAACCGATTTTGTTTCCGGGACTAAGAAAACTTTATGTGGCTGAATGAACAGAATTACATTATGTTTTAGAAGAGTCAGCCAAACTTTCCATTTTTCATTGTATTTAAGCACATTAAGTTTCGGCTGTCAAATAGGGGGGTTTTTCCTCCCCTCCACTTTTACTTCTCCCTTCCAAACTAGTTTCCTACATTCAACATTTTCATTACATTATCACAAAACAGCTGGGGTTGCAGGGGTCCTCTGGAGATTATCCACCCCAAAGGCCCCAGATTACCTAGAGCCCACTGCCCTGAACTGCTTTTCATTATCTTAAAGGATGGAGACTCCTCAACTTCTCAGGGTAACTTGTTGCTTCAGTACTCAGTCACCCTCGCAGAAATGTTTCCTTATGTTTTAATGCCTTGCCCTGTCACTGGGCACCACCAAGAAGAGTCTGACTCTATCTTCTTTGCACCCTCCCTTCAGGTATTGATAATTGGTATGAAGTTCCACTGAGAAATCTGAAGGCCTGGAAGATTCTCAGGTCCTCATCTCAGCCCTTTAAGTTGAAGGAAAAATGCGAGATACCTAGAATACACCAGCACATAAGAGGGTGCACACTTTTCTCTATTAGCTGATTACGTTTCCTTTAAACCCTGTTTTTACAGGGTTTTTGAATTACAATTGAGACACTTGGAAACTTGGAGAACATTAACAGGATACTGTTTTTAGTACAAACTTTAAGCCATGAGCTGTAGGAAGTATCCAAAAAGAAACAAGACTGATGAACTCTTCTTTACTATTTTCTCCTTTGATATTATTATAATCATTTGAATTCCAGTTTTCAGAAGTCTGAACCATTTTTACTAGGGCTGGGTTTAAGCAGGTGGGTAATGGGGGAAGCTATAGTTATCTATTATTTATATTCTATTTATTAATATCTTCCTGCCCACATATAGCAGGCTACAGAAGCAGTACCTCTTAAGCATAAGATTCTAATACCTATGGACTCAGTAGTCCAGGAATATAAAGGAGGAAACCTCTCTAAATGCAATCCTGAGAGCAAAATGCTTTCAAATTAAGTCTCATCTTGCATGTGTTTAAGTTGCTGTGAAGCAAATTAAAAAGCATAACATAACATGTTCAATCATGGAGGAGAAACTTACGAGGAAGTTGCTGAGGTCGTTCTGGAGGAAAGAAGTCTCCTTTGGGAAAGGCTCGTTCATCCTAAAAATAATTCAATACATTAAGTTGGTACATGACCCTGGCCTGCTTTCTTGCTAAAATGATTTCTTGCCCTTTTTTTTTTTCCCATCTCCAATTACAGAAACCTAAAGTAAAAACAATCCTTACTGTATTTATGATTATATTTAGAAAAATAATTAGAAATAACCTTCTCCAATTAGGTGTCTTGGTATCACTAGTATTAGCCAAGTCTTTCCAACACAACGTGCATTTCTCCCAGTACTTCAAACCATAAGCTACAACTGAGATGCAAAGTGCAGGACTATATTTGTCATAACATGCTAGACAGTTCTGTTTGCCATGGGAAGGTCACACCAATCTGGAAGCCACATATCACCCCCCCCAAAAAAAAAAATCATGAGCACTGTATCAGTTCAAAAAGCAACACAAATTTGAACGTACTTACCATTTTCACATGCATTGGTCTGTCAAACAGCAGCTGCCCGTTAAACATTGCTTTTGTTTCATTAAGGACTATCTTTCAAGCATTAGAACCACAAAGAATCTTAAAAAAAAAAAAATCAAAATGCTACCTGATGCAGAGTACTAAAGAAACCACAGAACCACAGAAAACCACAGAACTCCATGTAGTTTATGTTATTATTCAGAGTATGAAAAATCCTTCTGCTTTCTCCAAAACTAATGAGCTTCCAAAACTCACTAATGAAATTAAAACGTGAGTTAAAAAGTAGTCCTGTGATTAAGAATGAAGACACCCCTTAAAATGTGTCTCAAAGCCAGTACAGGCGTTAAAACATTACACTGGTAACTTTAACTATTTAAAACAGGAGAGAACATGCAGAACTTCCCAAGATTTTCAAATCAACAACTACACAAGAGTCACACAATTTGCTAATGTTAATATTTTAAGCTTCGGCTTATCCTGACAAGGCTTAACTTTTTAGGTGTACACGCAAAAGGGAAATAACACTAGAAAAGCCAACACTTTTTTTTAGGGAAAAGGAAAATATTTTCCTCCCTTCCACACCATAGCTCTTAAATTGAGAGATTGAGCACACAGCAGTATCTGCATTGCATTGCACTTCTGTGTGTATGTAGACTGCTGTGCAGCAAATCACAGCTTGCAGTGTAAGGATTTGGAAGACAAAAGAACAAAACCAGGTTAAGCCTTTTAACACTGCAGATGGATCTGTTACACTCCTCCTTTACCTCCATTACAGTAACTTAAGACAAATATTTTCTAAGAAATTGCATTTTAATACCAGTTGTGATCTAGAGATAAAAATTTTCTAGAAATGCATACACCCACCATTTGCTAATAATTCTGAGCAAATAAGAATAGTTCTTCCAAGATGTTTTTCTTTTTTTTTCTCCAGTTTTCCTTACATTTTCCACCCATTGCAATGGCTTCACTTACTGCAATAATGAAATATTCTTCACTACAATGCTACAATTTATATTTTCATCTCGCTTTGCTTACTCATAAAAGTTTACTAATAATGGGGTAGCAAACCTGCTTACTATTTACCATTAATACTCTTTAAGGATACATATAGCCTGAACAGCCTCTATGGCTTGCTCAAAAGTGACAGTGCCAATTCCACGACTTTTGCCATCTTTATCTTCTAATATGTCTGCTCGAACCACAGCACCAGCCATGCTGAACACTTCTTTCAGTTTCTTCCAACCAACCTTGTAATCCAACTGGAAGACAAATGATATTAAAAGCATGAGAAAGCTTTCCAACAATAGAGTACCTATAGTGTTCCTCACTTTTCTTTCTCAGTATCTGAAATCATGTGTATGAGCAGCATTCAGAGAGATGGGATAAAACATAAATAACAGGATGCCAGAAAACGCCCCAAAACATCATGCATTGCTCTTGGCTTTGTTAGAAAATACCAATTATTAAACACCATAATATAGGAAACAACCACCTTGCAACTCTACTCAGACAGAGAATCAACAAATAATCTGGGTTGGAAAGAGACTTCTGGAAGTCACTACTCTTAACTCAATGCTGAAAACAGGTCTGACTAGCTCAGGTTGTTCAGGGCCACGTCCAGCTCAGCTGTGAACACTATGAAGAGCATACAGCTGACAATCTCTCTAGACAGGCCCTCCAGTATTTCATCAGTTTCAAGGTTAAAAAAAAAATCCCAGTATATAAATAGAGGCTCCCATCTTCCAACTCACGTACCCTAAAAAGAGCTTGGTTCTGTTTTCTCTGTGTCCCCAGTCAGAGACCTGGAGACAGAAATCAGGTATTCCTTCAGCTTTCTTCCTTCAAAGCTGAACAAACCCAGACCCTTCAGACTTTCCATGAGTTCACGCTCTCTAGCCTCCATCTAGCTTGATGTCCCTCCACTGCCTCTCCTTCAAATAGGCTGCTCTTTCCTCTGCTGATTGTGGTTAGTTTTAGTATTTGAAAACACTGCGTAGTCTAAAGAATCAGGGAAGTACAATGAGGAAAAATGTTTTTACACTACATCCATGACAGCTTTCACAGCTAAGAGCTCATTTTTTGTTCATAGGAAGCAGTGAAAGCTTCCTTCCCATATCAGCAGGTGTTCCAGCTGAAGATAACAAGACTAGTCACAAAATAAGTTACTACTCATTTTTACTGGAACAGAGAAACTCTACAGCTTTTCCTCTCATTTATCAGACTGAACTCAGTCAAGACCTGGGTTTTCTCTTCACAGACCATACAGCACTTACATTTGCAACAAAGACAGTGCTTCCAAGTCTCCCTGCCTGTAACGCATGAATGATCTCATTGGGTATGTTGGGATTGTTGAGTATACTAGGTGGGATATTGATCATTCCAGGGCCACCAGGGCCCGGACCAATACCCATTCCACCAGCTGCCATGACCTTCTGCATCGCCCTCCTGGCATGCTCACCATCGGGATCCTGCAAAACACAGAAACAACACAAAGTTTGCCACGATTCCAATAAATGCATGGGGATTCAGTAGCATTGTCATAAGTCAAAAGAAGAGACTTTCTTTTATATGGGGCTACCTGGTCCCTGTAGGTCTACAGTCAGTCACATTGCTATCTTTTTATTATTAGCTCCTTTTTGAAACCAGTGTATCAGGCACCCTTCAAGTTAGCAAGTTACTCCTTATTCACACGTTTCCCTTCATTCTGAAGGTATGCATTTATTATTTAATATCAACAATAAACTTCAGTCACATTTGTTCTGAAGACAGGATGACATCGTGAAGGTTTTGGAAGAGAAATGGCTATTAACTTTTGATATTATCAAAATAATACACCAACTCATTTATCTTGCACTTTCACTTTACAAGACAAGATACAGTGCGTAAAATTTCAAGAAGATTGCTTCGGGCAGTTCCTTCCTCTCAACCCCCTAGGTTTCCAAATTGGGAGTGTATCACTGCATTACTCTAAGATCTCACATTTTAGAATATTCTAGAAACATGAAACATAGGATGAAGACTTCTAGCAAGGACATAAAATGATTGTAACTTCACTTCATAGTGAAGTGAAAGTAAGTACCTTCACAATACATGGTAAATTGATCTTGCTTAAGTTAGAAATGTCACATTGTATTCAATGAGCAAGTGAAAAAAAATCAAAATTCAATCCATTAGTCAGAAACAGAGGTGTTAAAATAAAAGTTATTTAAATTAATTTTAATCTTCATCCGAATTTTAAGATGAAACAATAGCACATTTCTGAAAACAGAAGGAACTATACCTTTCATGATTAATCCAGCAACATCTACTTCAAGCAGACATTCACTTGAAGGCTTTCATGCTTGCCAGCAATGAAACAGCCAACACGGAGATGTACGTGTTGGGCAGTTGGCAAATCTTATGCTAATGTTTGTCTACAAAAATTTAACTTCTTTCACACAGTCAGAATCCTTGGCTTGGTTGTGTTGCTGAACCCCTTACAACTGCTAGCATGCTTCTTCATCAACTTCTATCATTTCTGTTCTGTTTGTGCCATTTAAGCACAAATATTCAAGTATGGCAACCGCTTTATGAAGACTTGGTCAAATTACACCTACTTCTTTCCAAGGACTAATACCAACCGGCCAACTTGATTTCCAGTTCTAGATGTATACAATTAACAGGAAAACTAATCTTACACAGCCGATTTCAATATCTTTTTCTCCCAAGAGCCTCTCTGAGAAGTCAGTGCTTGGTAAGTTTCAGGTAGAACCACTTTTTTAACGTTCCATTTCTACTCTCACTTCCCAGAAAGGGTAGCAAGAGGCCAACAGCGGCAGATGACAGCTTGCAGTGAGACTCAGACTACTGCTCCCCAGAATGCGTAAAATCACGTAAAATCTGCTAGATCTGAGAAGTGCTGCCACCTGCACTCCCCATTCTTTTTCTCAAGTGCTTCTAAGAATACACATTGCTAAGGGTGGACCTTCTGCACACATTTCCCATCTTACACTCATTCAGGTGTTTTTTTCCCAACCACTGGGGGGTGGTACAGGCACAGCAGAACATGAAGCCTGCTTAGCCAAAAACAACTTGCTTACCCTACGGCCAAGAGTCACTGTTAACACTGAAGAAGTCTCTCTTGATTTTTGTTTAATTGGACCTTTGATGCTGCTACAGCTTCTAAGCTGCTGGAACAGAAGTTTAAACTTGTCAATAAATAAGGATTAACTCATGGTACAGTTGAGCGTGTCATAGGGGTTGACAACAGCAAAGCCACTAGAATGGAAACAAATCTTCAAAGTATTTCAGAAACCAGCTTATTTCATGGAATTGTTTGTAGAACACATTCATCACGATGCAGAATGGAAAACAGTCAGTCAAGAACAAACAATACTCATGCAAGTTTCATTTTCAAATCATACACAAGCATACCTACAGTTACAGCTTGATTTGCCCGAGTTCTGCCTTACTATCAGTAGCAACTATCTTTTAAATCAAGTTTAGTCTAGACAATCACATTCAAACTGAAGTTCAGCAACACATGCTAGTGGTAAAGAAAATTCAGTATCTTTTTAAATTCTATTTCAAGAGTCACGCTTCCAGGCAAAAATCATTAGCTGCAAATGAGTCAGCCATTCTGCTGGGCTGTAGAGTACCCCCTCCGCCTTTTTCCACGCTACTGAAAGAACAGATGTGAGTCTTACTTCTTTCACTTTCAACGGTCTTCCACCAAGACTATGTTTGTTCAAAACCTCTGCAGCCTTTTTCATGCTTTCTTCCATCTTGAATTCAACAACACTGTGAAGATACAAGACTTCTAAGAACACTGCTTGTATCTCAAGAGTTTCCTCATTTCTTGCTAAAAATTCATAAGTGAACTTACGCGCATCCCTGATGAAATCATTTCACAGGCGAATAACAAGGAGAGGAGGGAAGAAAAAATAAAGTAAGTAAAAGCACAAAACACAAAAAACATTTTTTAAAAGTCAATTCAAATTAGTTAACTCTAATAGAAAAAAAAAAAGAATGTAACGTTACCCAATAAAGCCTTGAATTACTTGAATTCCAAAAGATATAATTACTTATGCATTAACAGGGTTAAGCTGTAGTTTCTGAAGTTGTAACAAGCAGAACTAAGTCCATGTTCTCCAAGAAAAATACCACACGCTTCATATCAGCTGATCTTCTCTGTCATACAGCAAAATCCTTGCCATATTCTCTCACCCTAAATCCATATCCTTCAGGACAGTTAAGTGAGCCCCTACTGTTTCTTCCTGCAAGATATTTTCACTGGACTGAAGGACTTAAGCCAATTTCTCAACTTAAATGTGTATTGCCTTCATAGGTACTTATGTTTACTCTCACAGGAAGTATATTCTACAGAACCTGCTTCTACACACTGGCCTTACAAATTCAGCAAACCACTACAGTGACATTTTCCAAAACACAAGTATTACGTTAATATTCCATACCACTATACATACTGCTAGGGTCCATGGGTAATGCAAACAGCCAACGCCAACTGAACGCAGTGGAAGACCACCCTAACACTGTTTCCAAGTTCCCATCCCACCACCTCCCCATCCCCAAAGCTTTTAAGCAATCCTGTGCTATAGCCACTAAGCATACACACTCTCTGCATCCCTGACTTCCTTTCATTCCACGCCACTATACAATTACATTTGTCATGTAGAAAATCCACAGAAGAAATTCTCACAAACACTTACCCTTGACTTTCCTTCAGCGTCCATTAAGAGCTCCACGTATGTTACCTCACCAACTACAAATCAGATTCCAGACGACACATATACCAAGGGAGAAAAGCCAAGAAAACAATGGGAATTTAGAACAATCAACCGTGTATGGAGCCTCTGCCTTATAAGAAAGCCCAGAAACACTCCATGTTCTCTAAACCACAAAACTGGACAATTACAGGTATGCAGTAAAATCTGAAGACTTAACCATGTTCTTGCTTTCCCTCCACTTGAAAAGCTGGCTATTTCCACAATATCTATTTACTCAACCTTTAGTGCTCACGCTTGACACTTCAGGCAATCCAAATCCATGGGGAAGTCTGCAAAACAAGTCTCCTTCACTTTACACAGCGTGCAGTCTCGTCTCCACGGTCCAGAACTTGAACCATTATTTGCTCTTCTCAGGAATTTTCTCTGGTAAATATCCAGAAAAGGGATCACACTGACCCAACGGACTAAAGATCATTCACTGCCTACTTCATTTCAGCAATTTCGCCTGTTGTTAAATCACAGTAAAATTTCAGCCCAAATTTTAGGCTCAATAATAAGTATTTAGCTGTCTGCCATATTTGCCTCCAGGACAAAACAGCTGACAGCAAGAGGCAAAACACACCACAAAACTGTATCTGCACCATTCCTCACAAGATTAGGATTGCTTTTTGTTATGCTGGTCTTTCTCCTTTTTACGTTTTTGTTTGCTGTTTTTTTTGTTAGTGACCACAGAACAACAACGTACCTCCAGAACACAACTAACAAAATGGCTGCTGCCTTTGAAGTGACTGGCAAACAGAATTTGTTCAGACTCACTCAACTTTTTTGTTTTTAAATAATACTTTTTCTTCCAGGTTTTGCACATTCTACTTTTTAAATTTAAGATGGAAGGACTCCAAGTTGCATTACCTGAAAGGTGAAAAGAAAACAGTATTCAGTGTGAATACTGATAGCATACTCTAAGCAAGGGAATCTCACGTTCAAGAGTTATCTTCTAAGAGAGGGAGAGTGCTCAGCCCCACCTCCCACAGGAGCAGTCCTTCATCAGACATATACTATCATTGGAAGGGACTATTCCACATTTTTTTCTAGAAGCTGGAAGAAAAGGAATGCTTGATAAAATTGCATTTTTCTTCTTCCATTTCCAATTTAAAAACAAATTAATCCACATTAACTGCTCGCTGGATGGAATGTTGGTTTGACAGACTAAGGCAGTCATTCATTCATATTTTCATGAGGTTCAAGCCTGGTAAAGGCTAACAAACTCCCTTAAAAGGGACAGAGCAAATTAGAGTGCTCACTAATTATCCACAGCTTCATTACTTCAGCGACAGCTCTTGAAATAAAGCGTAACAAAAACCACCTCCTTCCTGTAATCTGAACAGTACGAGATCATGTCGTATCCATGGGATTGCTTCCATAGTCAATTGAGTGAAGGACTCTTAACAGTCTTCCTGGCACCACCTTCGCTGGGACATAGGGACCACGCACCCAGTCCAAATATTCAGCGTTACCAAGACATTCTGAAGCCATTCATCTCAACAGCAGCAGCCAGTGGAACTTTTATCAAGAATGCAATCGTGATTCGACAGTTTACATAGTAAGACAAGTTACCAGATTACCTACAAAACAAAAGCACTCAATTTCCTAGAGCCTAGAGATGACAAGTTACAAGCCTGTGACTCTGTGCTCCCAATAACAGTACTAAGCCCCTGGATCAAGGGCTCTCTGAACTGCTAATCAAAGCCAGCAACAGCTCTTAACATGCACACCAACGCTTCCAGAAGAAATCTGCCCACCTTGAACGTAACATACTAAACAATTCAACATGCTTTCTTTAAGGAATATGAGCTATGAACAACAAGATTTCCTGAAGTCTGCTACAACAGCAATTGTACATCACCTGGAAAACTTTGTCAATTTGCACAGTACTTGACATTCAAGCCTTACAGACACCTATATTAAAACTGAAACATACATCTCAAAGGAGCTCTTTTCCTCTGAAGGACCACTGAATTCTCCTGAATAGCCAAAAAACACTCACAAACAAAACAGAATGCGCATGTTGAGGGGCAAAATGACACTGATACTGAGCTGCTACACTATTTAAGAACACAATTCCAGATTACAGAACTGAGGGGGGGGGGGGGGAAGCTCTTTTCACTTTTTTTCACCTGAAAAACCTGTTAACTTGACATTTCTTCCAGGAAACTAATTATTTGAGGCTGGCAAAGGAAAGCTGTGCTGGGTCTCGTTTTACTTGGTTTCATTGTAGATTCCAAACCACAGTAACATCAGAACATCAGGAAGTGAGAATGCATCAGTGATAGCAGACAAGAGTAGCCTGCAACACTGCAAAGGCAATAAAGCCACAGAGAAATACCAACAGCGGACAGCCGTGACTCAAACCTCCAGAGGGCAAAAGGAACACAGAAGTTGGCTTGTGTGAGGGAAGATATATTGCATCCACAAGTGAAGAAATTTCATTCAAGCATAAAAGAAGATCACTCATATACCCCCGCCTACAGAACTGCATTCAGAACTCAACCTACAAGGGACATGGACCACTAGCGCAAGTCCAGAAAAGGGCCACAAAGACAATCAGAAAGAATGAGGGAGCTCTGGTTGCTCATTCTAGAGAAGTGAGGGTTTTGGGGACTCCTTACAGCAGTGGAGCCTACTGACTCTTTGTCAGGGAGCGCAGTGATAGGACAAGGGTTAACAGCTTTAAACCAGAAGAGGGAAGATTTAGATTAGATGTTAGGAAAGAGGAAGGAATTCTTTACTAAGAGAGCAGTGAGGCACAGGCTGCCCAGAGGAGATGTTTTGCCATCCCTGGAAGGGCACAAGGCCATGCTGGTTGGAGCTGTGGGCAGCCTGACCTGGTGGAAGGAGTCCCTTGGCACAAGACATTGAAACTAGATGACCTTGAAGGTCCCTTCCAACTCAATCTATTCTATGATTTTACAAATGCCAGATCAGCCACCAAGGGATATTACTCAGTGGAAAGGAGAAAAAAAAAATCTGCTGAGCTGCTGCCGTTGGAGCACCCAGCAGAGGGTAGCTCATGGGGCTGTGTCGGGGGCAGGAGCTGGGCTGCAGGAGGCACCGAGTGTTGGGGTTTGGGGTCCCACGGTGCCCTTGTGTCTCGGGGCTCCCTGGAGTTCCCAATGGAGTCTTCAAGCTTATGAGATGGTTGCAGCCCATTAGCAGCTTTCCAGTGGAAAAAAACAAACTGCTGCAGCAAGCCAAGGGCATGGATGGGGGGAGCAGGCAGCCGGGTGCCCAGGGCTGGGGGAAAATACTAGCTCTAAGTTATTGCAAATATGATTAAGGAATAATGTTTTGCCCAGTGCTGAGACAGGCTTCCTTTTTAAAGCTCTTATCTAAGAAAGTTTAGGAACTCAGCACTTCCTAAAATAGAAGACTGAAGCAGAAACTGAAAAAGCTAGTAGAAGTACTAACTAAAGCAATCTCCAGTCTTACTTATGACCAAGTACTACTTCATACAGTCATCATTTTTCCTTTGGGGAGAGGATATAAAGTTTGAGAAGTTTTATCTGCACTGAAAATTGAGATTTTCAAGCAAGCCGGTGTGTCAGTGTTCATACATTCTCCAGGAACTGTTCAGGAAGCTCTGGTAAGTACATGGCGACTTGAGGCATGGCTCAGACAGATTCCCCTGGCCCCACAGAGGTATCGGAGAAGTAACTAGGACAAAAAGCTCACATGTAGATGTCAGCTTTGAAGATTATGAAGTTAGGCAACTGATTCTCTCTGAAAGGTCTGAAGATGCAAGACTCAGCAAGTAGAAAAGCACAGAAAATGAGGAAGTGATAAATACTTTATATAATGGTAGTTTCTTTGGCTCACAGGGTCAAAAGTAAATAGTAAACAGAGAAAGTAGCTTCTCAAGATATCACCAAGATTAAATAGACTTCCATTACCTTCAGAAGTTAAGGACTACAGTCAAAGGAAATGATTTAAAAGCAAGAAGATCGTGCTATCAAAAGCCTGATACCTTTAACATTAGACAATTTGCAATTGGCTAATTACTCCTTCATTGACGGTGCTTAAAAGCTCATTACTGGCAACTGCTAGAAAGTTTCATGGTGGGCAGGGAAGAGATGACACTTTATGTATATAATGTACAAAGCTTTAGTTAAAAGGAGAGAAGAAAAATATTTTTTCCAAAGGGGAAACGGATAATTTTTAGTACAGGGGAGTGCAAGTCTCACTTTTGCAAGAGGGACCAGAAAAAAAAAAAGCCTGAGCAGTTTTGGTTCTACTGAACCACCTTGAAAAGATACTTAGAGCAATGAAAATATTGCAATTAGATGGTTGCACCTGATCTTAGTGGTCTTTTCCAACCGTAATGTGGAAGAAACAGTCAGATCCCACTCCTGCATTTCAAAGTCTTAACTGAACTATCTACACTGAAAGCTTTAATACTAATGAAGTTTAAGATATTTGCTTAAAATGTTATTAGCATTAGAGTGGAACTGAAACCTCCTACGTCTATTTTACTGGGAAGTTGATTGTACCACTTCTTGAACAAGGTGGCAGACAGCTCAAGAGCACAAAGTACAATTTCTGTTCTTAGTAAAATAGCAGAATTTCCATTAAATTTAACTATCAAAGCAGAAATGCCAAATTCGGTTTGGTTTTAACAAAAAAAAAAACCAACAGAATAACTAACATAAGTTTACACTTCTAAGTCCTATTAGAAGGTACCAAATTCCACTGTTAATGGTTTCTCAATACATTTCATTGAAGCACTGTACTCAGAAATCAGGCTTAAACATTAGTCAGAGATGAGCTGTGAGCACTATTTGGCACACAGCTGGATTTAAATAATCTAAAGTTTACAAATACAACCTACTGACTGCACAAAGTAAGTCCCGAATGGCAAAAATTATGCAAAAGAAAACAAAGAGAAGCTAAAAGTCTTGCCATCACTGCAGCTCTCAGCTACTAGTTTGTATTTCTAAGAATGCTCAGATGCCTTGCTGTGAACAGTCTCATACCCGTCAGTGTTGGCAAACCTCGATCTGTACAGTCACCATGCATGTAAATTCACAACAAAGAGACTTTAGACAGTGTTGTCACATATGTCTGAAGTCAAGTTATGAATTGTGTAAGTTCTTTCCAACACTGATGAAAAAAAAATAAACACACAATACTACAGCTCTACTTGCCTTTTAATCACGTGTAACTTACTGCAGTGCATTTTCTGCTTGGATCAGAAAGTGAATTAAGCTGAAACATCTGCAAATAATGAAAGCCCAACTCTCTTGGCTGGGACACAGTCATTTTTTCCTTCATAGTGTCTAGTATGATGCTGTTTTGGCTTTATGAGAAAAAAAATGTTGATAACACATCAATGTTTCCATTGTTGCTGAGCAGCGCTGCACAGAGACAGGGATGTTTCAGTTTCTCAGCTTCTGGTACTGCCCTGTCAGTGAGAGGGGGTGAGGGGACACAGAGAGCTGAGAGGGGACAGAATCAGGACAGCAGACCTGAACTGGCCAAAGGGATATCTCATACCATATGACAGCATAAAAAAGAAAAAGAAAAACTACAGAACAGAGGGAGGATGGCTAGGTGGACAGCTGCTGCTTGGAAAGTGGCATTGTTTGAAGGGCACTAAGAATTGTGCTGCTCATCACCTCTTTATACACACAAGGGCTACTCTGGAAGTAGTGTCTCCTATTCTATGATGTTAGCCCACAACGTTAGAGGAGGATGTTGGTGGAATGGCAGTAGAGGTTGAACCTTCCCACCAATATCCCATTACATGCCATTGCCATGTGACAGATGGCAGCCGGTCTGACAGGATGGCTCTGACATGGGAGTGCGGGTGAAGCAAAGGGGCATCACTGCATTACTCCACGCAAAACAAATGGCACCTGCTGACATTCATCCACACTTGCTGAACATTTATGGAGACCAACCAGTGGATGCAGCACAGTGAGGGGTGAGCGGTGCATTTCAGCAGTACTGACAGTGGGTTACCTCTGCTGGTGCACACTGGAACAAGCGCAGCATGCAGGTTCTTGTCTATCAACAGTGAAAATGCATAACTAAAGGTGACAACTAGGTTGAAAAACACTGCTTTTCAGCTGAAAATTTGCTGCATGAAGTAAGTGTCTTTATGCTCTTTTGTATCTGCTGTCATTTCCAGGGAAATAAGTAAGAGGCATTACTTTCAGAGCAACCTAAGTAATGTTATTATTATCATCATAGCTACTATCCTTTTTTTCCCCTCTTCCTTTTTTCTCTCTTAGTAAACAGTTTTATCTCAGTCCACAGGTTCTAACCCCCCTGCGGGATGCTGTGATAACAGCATGATTTTCATGCAAGATATTTTACTGACATTCATTGAAATTCTACTTTCTTGTGCAGAATGAAGGGCACTGTGGTGTCAGCTAGCTGCAGTTGAGATTCAGTTTTAAAAATAAATTGACTAGTACAAAGGTGGCTGTGGTACCTGATGTTGAAGAATGACATAAACTGTTCAGGAAGGAAAGAGGTTGAGAGGCCTGCAGAAGATTCATTTTTAAGTAAATTGAGATAGGAGAAGAAACTCTTTTGTGACAAGATGCTGTTAAAAACTCATTAGCACACCAACTGAAAGCAAGGGCAGGGAAAAGTCAGATAAATGAACACATCCTTTTCTCTTTGCTCATCAAAAACTTCATTCTGGAAGCACACTGAGAATCTTCTCTGGCTCTGACACCCATGTAGCCCTCCAGGAACAGCTGCCTTGAAGCACAAGAGCAACAGCTGTTACAATCAAACTGATGAAAATGCTGTACAGTATCCGGGGTCAACTACAGTAACAAGAGGGCTTCAGCTGTATCTTTAAGAGGCCACAAAGATTCTAACTTTAGGAGATGGAGCAAGAAAGGAAAAGACTGCACATGGAGTTTAGCAGTTGCTTTTCTTCATAGAAAGTTTAATCTGCAAAAAGCATTGGGTTTTTTCCTCCTCAAATCTGCTCATACATGCAGGTTCTGATAAGAAGTAAACATGCCTACGAGATGCTACACATCTGGCTGCGTGTGTATTACAATGGGTTAAGTGGTTACAAGTAGTCCCCAGGGTGTCCTGAAACCTCTGAATGCGATGTGAGCACCGCCCTGACTGCTCCTAGCTTTGCAACAGAGCAGAACATAACTATCTTTATAGTTAACATTCCTTCTTGTATTGTATGCCATCCTGCTACTCTTGACAAGGAAAAGGTTTTAAATACAAAATTCTGTACTTCCTAAAGGTATCTATAAACGTCTCAAATTCAATTATTTGTTGTGATCATGCAGTACTACATGATGTATGCCAGCTGTCATGAAGTATTACCATTTTGCTCCCCAAGACAGAGACATTTGTTGGGGGACAGACTAAGACCAAAATTTAGTATTCAATCACGTTTACCTTTAGATTCCACTTACATTCTGAATAACTGCTGCCTCATTCCTCTGAAGCCATCTACCCATTACCAGTTATTAATGCCGATTCCATCAGTTTAGTAGAACGCTGTGTTTGTCAGCCAGCACAAGGGAGTTGCAAACAAGAACACTTTTTAATTTTGTTAATAACTTTTTAATACTGCATACCTGTAATTGAGTTTCACCAACGAATACACTGAAATGACTGAACTAAGGCGTTACTCTTGAGAAAGATATCACCTTTAGAAGATTTCAGATGTGCGCATCTGAAAAAACCAGATCGTAGAAATATCAGACCTCCACAGCTCATGTCTCCTAAACCATACTTACTGACGCAAAACAGCCGGTGGAGGTGAACTCCTCCGTTCGGTCACCTGCTACGCCATTGCTGCTAACAGCTTCAGAATTTATGACTGCCACGCGATGTAGCAGTCATGAATCACCTACATTTACCCTTTGTGTACAAATCCATTTCACATGCTCTCAAAGCCTTGAACATTTGGCCTGGAATTCTTACGCGCACAAACCAAGAATTCTAACATTTAGATTTTTCCTCAGCTACATTCCTGGTTCTTGGAACTACTATGCCTTATATCAAGAAGCACCGATTCAGCGAGGTCAAGCACAGCACAAAAGCACCAATTTGGAAGAAGTCAGGAACTCATTAGAATGAATCACAACTACACAGCAAATCTAAACTGTTACGTTTTAAGAAGCAGTCCCAAAAACCAAGAACAATGCTTCTCAATATTTAGCGTATCAACCCTGCAGACAGAATGAAGAGGTTTCAATGTTCCCCTAGGAGTATCTGCTGGAATGAGCAGCTGAACAGCAAGGCAGGAAACAATCTCACATCGGACTTTTCCATCCACGTGAACTGGAGAGAAACCACAAAACACTTGGAACGGAATTCAACATAGTACTTAAAATTAGACATCTACACATACAGATACTCCTATTAACCAATGCATCCTGCGTAGCAAAGTGAAAGCATAGTTTAAAGCAAGGGACCATGCATAATTAGGGCCCGTTAAGGCAGTCTCTTAAGATTGCAACCTTCATTTTTCAGGAAACCATCGGCTGCATCTCAAGTGCCAACATCTCACATCCTCTAACTATGGCAGCTTGTCAAGGGTTATAATCCTTAAGTTCATTACACAGACTCAGCAGCTCTATTTTGCCTTCAAAAACAGACATTGAAAAACCCTTTGGGAAGTTTTTTTCCTGACTCTTTAGGCCACAGCTCGTGAACTCACTAACCATCATTCCTTATCTAGTTCAAACAACAGTGAACATTGATCTTTATTTTGCTAGACTGATACCATGTATTTTAGAAGTGACCCACAAGAGGAATGGTTGCATTAGTTACTCTTAGCATGGTTTGAGATATTTTAATGATGGAGAAGCCAACTATTTTTTGGCCGATCCACTGCATTTCCAAAGTGACTTCAAAATCTGCAGGCTGGGCATCAACTTAAAGAAATAACACTAAGTGAGTCAAAAATATGCATTCAGACTTATCACCACCTGAGAGTAATCAACTCAATCTCTTCACCACCTTGAAGAGATGAAGATGCTAAGGCCTGCAAACTAAGAAGGCTCCCATTCACAGCTGTAAGTTAAAGAGAACCAGGGATGGGGAAAACAGACCAAACTTGATTTCCAAAACCCTACCCACGCTGAGGTACATGGCAAAGCACAAACGTGATTTTTCTCCTTTGCAGGTCACCTTTAAATACACTTTTACTGATACCAAATGGCAATGTGGATCTTTCTCTAAGCCCAAATCACTACAAACTTTGGAGACACACATGTATAAACACACATGCCAGATCAGTATTATATAACTAACGTTATTACCAAGAGACAACAAAATTCTTCAGAAAGTTTTGCTGCATGTTGAAATTAAAACGTGGTGAAAGACTCATTTATTTTCACCAACAAGACACATGCTCTTTATAATCTCTGATGAAACACTATTAAAAATATGCCACCATGCCTATAAAAGAGCTCTCCGTCTGGAAGGCTGCCAGAGAACAATATTATGCAGCACCAAAAAAGGCCTCAAGGAGACCTTTAGCAAAACTCATGTCACTAAGTCCACCCAGAACTTGAACTGTTAAGTTTACAAAGTTAGCAACAAGTCAGACGACAGACATCACTTGATCAAACTTAGCTGTACTTTACCTTTCTCTTTGACCAGGTCTTTCAGAGATTGCCACTTCACATCAAATGGAATATTTGTAATAAAAGCTCGGTATCTTTTAGCAGGATTAGCATATGGCTCAAAGCGATTTCCTCCTCTTTTGACACTTTTCTCCTTCCTTTTTTCATTCTGACTCGGTCGTTCAACTTCACTGCAAACAACAAAAGATAATCAGGCACATTAAGTACAGTTATATCACTCCTTAGAACATAATTTTTATACATTCAAAACAAAAATCAAACCCTTTAAGATTTCATCTACTCATGTTACTTGCAGCATGGTCATAAGAACAGAGATTGGCACTCACAGAATCAGTGCTACACACTGTATTCTTACACTGATATCCTAGCAGTAGACAACTTATATCACCAAGACACAATACTTTCTCCCACATTTATTTATACAGCATAACCAAAGCTTATGACTTCAGATGCTCTCTCTCTTTAATGCCAAGCAGGCAAAACTGCATGTCCATGTGACGCTGCAGCCCAGACATCCACTCTATCTTCTCATTAACCTATCATACTTCAACATCTTTTAGACAAATAATGCATTGATCCACCATATTTGTATTCTTGCACTGCAAGAATTTCAGCAAAATGATGCTCTAAGCACTCACATCAGTGGCAACACTTTTAACTCTCCACCCCCAAATAATACCATTTTGGGGCAATGTAAATTCAAAGCTGCCATGCCTTTCAACAAACATCTGGAATAGTCTCCTTTAAATACTTCAGAACACTAGCTCTAATAAGGCAAAAGTAAACAATGAGAAGTGAACACTATTTCTCAACCAACCTAGATGCCCACCAGGTCTTAAAAGGACAAAACTGCCACTAAATCATAGAATGGTTTGGGTTGGAAAGGACCTTAGAGATCATCCCGTCAACACCCACCCCCCCCCCTCCCCCAGCCCACGTTGCTCAGAGCTCCATCCAGCCTGGCCTCGAACACTTCCAGGGAGGGGAGCAGCACTATTCAAAAGCAGAGCCTATAGAGTCCGAGCCATGTCAGAAACAAGTATTTGTGTAAGAAACTTCACTTCCGATGTGGTCATACTTCAGCATCAACGCTATTTACTCCTTTAGAACCACTTCAAATCACTGAGCAGATACAAGAGCCTGCAGGAGGGGATGCATACAGATGTCTATAAAGTGTTATATTTGAACAAACTCCTCATTTTCACTGCACGACAACCAGTACTTTTCTAGTCACAAGCACATGATGAAATCAAACACACAAAAGCGTTGTACTTAACAGACACAGCCATAAGGGCAAATCCTGTTTGCAGTTAAGTATGGTCATCGTGTTCCAGCTGGACAGCAAAGGAGACACAGGTTCTGCACAGCAAGTAATATGCTGGAAGGCAGGTCTATAATTAAAAACATTCTTTAGTTATCTACAATATTTAATCAAAAACTGAAGTTTTAGACTTTTGCTGTTTGGGCTTTTGAAAAGCTCCTGAAATGATGAAATAATGAAGAACTCAAGAACAGGTCAGGAGAACCCTTTAAACTCCCTAACTTCTGTTTGACTGAAGAAACAGCACAAAGTAGAGCACATCCGTTGGAAGCTACACCCAAAGCACAGCAGTTCCTCAATCTTGGAACTGGAGTAGGTAGAATTGCTGCGTAATGTGCTTCAAACTCACAGAGTGTGATGCAAAGACATTTTCCAGCTTTGCAAATAAAGCTCCCAGATTAGATTATAAACATATCAAGGTGTCATACATCATAGAATCATAGAATGGCCTGGGTTGAAAAGAACCATAATGATCACCTAGTTTGAACCCCCCTGCTGTGTGCCAACCACTAGACCGGGCTGCCCAGAGCCACATCCAGCCTGGCCTTGAATGCCTGCAGGGACGGGGCATCCACAACCTCCTTGGGCAACCTGTTCCAGTGCGTCACCACCCTCTGAGGGAAAAACTTCCTCCTAATATCTAACCTAAACCTCCCCTGTCGTAGTTTAAAACCATTCCCCCTTGTCCTATCACTATCCACCCATGTAAACAGTCATACACCCTCCTGTTTATACGCTCCCTTCAAGTACTGGAAGGCCACAATGAGGTCTCCCCGGAGCCTTCTCTTCTCCAAGCTAAACAAGCCCAGTTCCCTCAACCCTTCTTCAGAGGAAAGGTGCAAGCAACAATACCTGCCATTAAAGACAAGCATTAAGCTAGGAATTATTCCTGCTAATATTCAATGTAACAAAATCCAACCAGATCAAAAGAAACTGCTTCAGCTACAAGGTTTCTCATGTGCAGGACTTCAGATATACCTCCACAGGTATCCCCCAACACCCTAAAAGCAATAACAATAAAAGCACAACAACAAGGTACAGAGATCACTGTACAGCTGCCAAATATGAACACCACTGATCGCTCAGGACTTCTTGACAGCAAGAAGGAGCGAGTTCCCCACACCATCTCCAAAAATACATCATGTCTGCAAGTGTCATTAAGAAAGGTGAATGAAATGAAATTCCCACAGCAGCTTCATCCATCCCAATATGGAATTACACTTAATAACTGTGACCTGTTTACAAAGATAACATCAGGTATATAGAAAAATAACGTACCCAGGGCAAAGGCAAGGTGTACAGAAAGTAATGCATTTCAGCAGCTTTCAGAATACATTTTATTTACTTTGATTTTCCTTGGATTATGGCACCAAATCCTTTGGGACTACCTAAGTCTTACCAAAGAGAAACAACCGTAACTGTATCACCCAGAGCTGCAGGCTGTGCTACAGGCAGGCTACGAGGTGTAAAATGACCTCCAGATACAAGCACCCCCAAGGGATCAAATACCCAGTGCGGAGGAACGATGAGCTGAAGGTCCTTCTGCAGGCCCAGCTAGCTGCCTTACCGTCAGCTACATGCTGCTTTGGTTTAAATACACCTCTCAGCCTCCAGATCCACAACACAGTGTACCTAACGCTCCTCAACAGCTGGAACCGTGAGCCACACAAAACGAGGCAGCACACCTCAGGAAAACCAGCCACACACATCTCCAGTCAGAGGTTACACACAGAACACAGCAGTTCTAACAGTTTCTAATCTATGTAGTGTGTAAGGCCTGGGAACAAAAAATGACTGGGAAAAAAAAAAAAAAAAAAGGGAAAAAAAACAACCTCTAGTCCATATTCCACAGATTTGCTATTAAAAAATAGAGCCTTGCTACCTATGAAACTTCCCAATGTTATGTCACCAATCCCACACGAAAGCGATGCGCAGCTCCAGCCTTTTCTGCTTATCAATATCACGCTTATAGGCCTCACACCGTAACCACTGGATTTTTACCGTTTCTCCCTTTCGGATTTCTCTGACATCTTCCTCACTTCTAATAACTTCTACCCCCGTATCCGGCACCGCTTCAGGCAGCGCCAGGCCCGAGGCGCGGGAAGGCCGCGTGGGGCGCGGCGGGCCCAGATGGGAGCGCGGCCCCCAGCAGCACCCTTACCTCTTGGCGGGCGCGTCCCCGGCGCCGCCTGCCCCGTTGGGAGGTGGCGGGGCCGCCGCCGCCGGCGGTTCCTCCATTTTGCCCCCGGCGCTTTCGGTGGCCGCCGCTACAGCCGCCGCTGCCGCCATTTTCCCAACGCTGCGCCTTTGTGTGAGGAGAGCCCGCCCCGCCGCTGGGCGCGAGGCACTCCGGGAGCGGGGGGGGGGCGGCACGAGGGGGCGCTCTGCGTCCTGCGTCGTCCTCTTGCGCTTGCGCGCTGTGGTGCCCCACTTCTCGCGAGAGGTCCGGTGCTTGGAGTAGGCCCGGATGTGAATGGCGTAGTACGAGCTTGGATGGCTCTACGCAGCACGGCCTAGCATAGCGTAGTACGGCACGGCACGGCACAGCACAGCGTGGCATAGCACAGCATAGCATAGCA
>NC_034435.1:444672-447285 GCF_002078875.1 Numida meleagris
AGCACAGCATAGCCTAGTGCAGCCTGGCATACGTAGCACAGCCTGGCAGACATAGCACGGCATGGCATAGCACAGCCTGGCATACCTGGCACAACGTGGCATGGCACAGCACAGCATAGCATGGCACGATACCATGCAGGCTGGGTCTGCCTCTCCACCACTCAGGCTCAGCCTGGGTTCTGGTCTGCCTGGCACTGTGCCCTGTGATGGCTGTGAGGGTTACATCCCATGTGTTTCTGTGCACATCAGACCTCTGACAAGGCTCCATCGGCACTACAGACCCCAGCCAGGTCAGGGGTCTGTCTGTGCTTGCATACCTCTGAGGGAAGGTGCAAAGCAGCCAAAGCTGTGCTCTGCAGTAGTGCCCAGGGACAGGGCGAGAGGCAGCGAGAGGAAATGGAGGAGGGGAATGTCTGAACATTGGGAAATGCTGATAAGCACCCATACTTTTACCACATTGGTAGGCTTACAGTTCATGAGAGCAGTAATATAATGGGTGATCAAAGTCACCTGATATTCCAATGGCACTGAACTGTGCATTACACATATGCTCACAATGAAATACACAATACTATGCATCGATTAGATGCTGATCTGTTAGGCTTATGTAGCAGTCACAAAGTATTCCTGATATGGAATGTGGGTTGGCCAGTGTATGGATCTCCTCTGGATGCTCTCAGACAGTTTGATGTCCTTCTAACTTTGTGGGGCCCAAACCTGCCCCTAGAGCTCGAGGTGAGGCTGCACCAGGCAGAGCAGAGCGGGACAGCCCCTTTCCTCACTCGGTAGCAGTGCCAGGCCTGCTGCACCCAGGGCACCAGGCAAACGGAACCCCCAGGTCCTTTTCTGCAGGCTGCTCTCCTCTCATCCCCTGCCCGTAGCCATGGGTAATCCCCAACAGCATGAAGACCAGCAAGAGCAAGGGCCAAATCCTGTCCATGGATGTGCAGCCCTGGCCATGGGTATAGACGGGATGAGAGGCCAGAGAGCAGCCTGCAGAAAAGGACCTGGGGGTTCTGGTTGCCAGCAAGTTGGGTCTGAGGCAGCAGCGTGCCCTGGAGCCCCAAGGGCCCCACGGCCCCGAGCTGCCAGAGCTCAGGGACTGTTGGGACACTGCTCTCAGCCAAAGGGTTTGGGTTTGGGTGGTGCTGTGGGGCCGGGAGCTGGACTCAGGGATCCTGTGGGTCCTTTCCAACTCAGGCCATGCTGTGATCCTTTGATTCTGTGTGCTCTCCATAGCAGAGTGCTCAACTCGCAGCACCCAGAAGCTATCTTTGTGTCCCCTTTGGAAAGTGTAAGATTTTGATGAACTGCCTTCCCCCTTCCTTCTTGTGCGCAGTGATGCCCAAAGCAGCAGTGTGGATCTCCTCAGCCTGACGCAGCTGTCCTCACTCCCGGGCAGCTGTGATCTGAGGCTGCTTCAGCCTGTTTGTATAATGTATATCAGGATCAGTTAAGATTTAACTGGGACAGAAATCAAACTGTTTGCAAAGGTGAACCAAAGCTAAAGGCACACTGGAGAAATGCATGCTGCAGGCAGGTGGCTGAAGGAGCAGTTTCAGCCTGGGGCTCAGCTACCATAACACAATTCCTTTTTGCATATAGTCAGTAATATCTGAGGGGAGTTTTTGGTCTGTCTTCAACAAAAGCTTGCTGTAGGTTGTAGCCTTGAGGCAAATAGAAAGGGGTCAAAGTGGTTTGACTTGAATTAGACAGTACCAAATGTGTTGGTCCTGAAAAATACTCAGAACAGCAGATGAACTTTGGCTTTAACAATGCTTTAACTTAGTCTTCTCATTCTGGGGCCTTTGCCCAGATGTGTCAAGAGTTAAAAGCAGTAGGCAATGAAGTCATGATGCAATTCTGATTCAGTTCCTTTAGACATTCTGTATCTTATATCGTGTGTGTTCTTAGACTTTTGATTCTGTAATGCCTATGAAGAGTTAAATAAGTATGGCATCGATTTCTATCTTGCAGGTCTGTTAAACTATGAAACCGTGTTATTAACAGATTTGCTGTTATGACAACAGGGAGTTAGACTGCCCAAGCCGTGCAGACACTTCCCTGTATGTGCCTGGCAAGGTCCAGTGCTAACTGGGGGACATGGGCCAAGGAAATGCCCAATTCTAGGAGGTGATGCACATTTATAAAGTGAAGAGGCAAATGGCAGTCTAGTAGGATGAGCGTTTTCAGCAGCTCACCAAGTTCACCTGAAATAGGACTGGGGGAGCTTTGATTTTAGCCTTTGGTCTTAGGTTTCAATCAAAAGATATTGGATAACTTCAGATGAAAAAGTGGTTGCAGCCCAGGTGATTCCAGGGCAGTGACGTGCTTGGAGCAGAGCATCTCTTCCTGCATCGTCATTTAAATCCGTATTTGTTGAAGACAGCTTCTCTCTGATGTTGGGGTAATTTAAAGTTCGGAGTACGTGTTCTGTGTACTGTCATGTTTCTTTAATCCACGTGTACAATCTTGCCACTCCTCTGCAGGTGGTGAGTTCAGGAGGAATGCTTGTGTATCATTTTGTACTACTGAATGTAAAAGTTCTTTATAAATTACTTTTGAATGGTTTGACTCTCTGGGCTCTTTTCTTCTTGGACTCACAGGAGGTGA